>NW_017670800.1:358657-389355 GCF_001879085.1 Nicotiana attenuata
TTGCGGGGACTACGTACGCACGAGGTGACGAGAGTCCGTGCGTAGCTACTATTATGCTATTGTTCGGGTAGTCTAGGACCCAAAAGCATGCTATACTTTGAATATTTGTAATCTTATGGATAGTTGAATCGCTTAAACCACATCAAAATAGTAAATGAATTTCTAACAAGATCTAAACCTCATTTTCGTAAATTGTTGAAAGAGAATTAGCTTTTCTTTGAATAAGTGCCCCATGTTGGCTTCTTGATTGAATGTCTCTACGTGTTATTTGGAACGGGCCGAACGCCTCGGCAGATTAAATAGATGCATCTATAGGCGCGCCGTCGACCCTCGGCAAGTGCACAGTTTAATTCTGTTGGATCGGGCCGTCGCCTCGGCATTATATGCACATGCTTGTGTTGCTGCCTTGAACTTGATTAAGTTATTATTGCCTCTTCATGGCTTGAAAACATTTGGATAATTACGAAAAGGAATTTTGAAAACTGCCTATAAAAGAATTAGTTGTTTACTTGTTTCCTTCAAGTGGATTAAAAATCATGTTTATAGAAATCCGCGATTTAATGTTTTATTGATATCACATTATTGGACCCTTAGTATGTGTCGAAGTCGACCATCTCGTCTCTACTTCTTCGAGATTAGGCGGGATACTCATTGAGTACAAGTTGTTTACGTACTCATACTACACTTCTGTGCATTTTTGTTGCACAGGTATATGTTACTCTAGCGGCCTACTGGGCATAGCAGCACGGATGATTCGGGGACTAGGTGAGTTGCATTATTCGAGGCGGCCCGCAGCTAGTAAAGTCCCTTCCAGTAAATTGTATTTCCTTTCTGTCCACTGTATTCCGGACGGATGTTGTATTGTATTTTATGTCCTTATCAGTAGATGCTCATGCACTTGTGACACCGAGTTCTGGGATGGTTTGACATATTTTGTATTGATTGATTATTATTTAATTAGATTTGAGACAATTATCTTTTAAATTGCTAAAGTTGAAGGAAAAATCCTAGATTTTCAAAAGTAATAAAACGAGAATTTGATTAAGTAAATTTGTTGGCTTGCCTGACAGCAGTGTCCGGCGTCATCACGACCCTTAGTGGATTTTAGGTCGTGACAATAGAACTTTGACTTTCTCTACAACTTTTACCAAGAAAAACCGTATCTTACACTAAACCAATAGTTAGGAATTTGTATTTAATTTTAATTCTTCAAAATTGCATAAGAAGGAATCGGTATCTGATTTTGTTATGAAAAACTTTTCTTCAAAATTTTGCATACTTATCAAACAGTAAAAGAAAAAAAAGGAGCCTTCGAAAACTTTCTCTTTCCTTTATGATAACCAAAAGATTGCAAAACAACATTCTTTTGTTAATTTGATCCTTTGAAATATGTTCATTAACCATATTTCTTTTATGTCAAAGTATGAAAATAATTATTTTACGAAAAACAAAAAAATATCCTAAATATAAATAAAAATCATATCTTTTCAAGAAGGGACGAAATTATTGTCAAAGTGTTTAGCAATTTCTAATTTAAATAAAAAATACATATATTGCGTGTAATTACAATTTTATCTAACATAAATATACTTACGAACAAAAAGCTCATTTACAAGTTTGCTTACCTCGAAATACAAGTAACAATTAAACTTGTTCATGATTTTAAAGATATGTGTGTAGGCATATATATCTTATTATAATTAATTTCACAAAATAATTTGGACTATATTTTAAATTCAAGATATATTAGTTCAAATAAATATTATGGGCTAATATAATTGAATTGATTATACGGAAAAGGTCCAAAAATATCCTTGAACTATTCGAAATAGCTCAAAAATATCCTCCGTTTGTTTTTGGTGCCAAAAATATCCCGACCGTCTATGTTTTAGCCCAAAAATGCCCCTAAACCCGTTAGTTTTGCCATTGAAGCTGACATGACAGTCCAACTGGGTTAGAATTGCTTACATGGTCGTCCACCTAAGCAATCCATATGTGAAAATTATTTATTCGGAAATTTTTAATAAAATACAAAATCAACATTTATACTGAAAAAAGTAAAAAATTTCGAAAAAACAAATTTATTTCGAATTTTTTTAATTAAAATACAAAATCAACACTTATTCCGAAAAAAGTAAAAAATTTACGAAAAAATTATTCTTGATTGGGGTTTACGATGTGATTAAAAAACTCCATTGTTCTCTTTTGTGAATTTATGATTGTAGATATCGAGAATTCATATAACCGACCCCNTTGAATCCAGTAATAGCGTAGTTATGTCTTGGAACCATTATCCCTGTATAATTTCAACCCCATTCTTTAGCTCCAAAAAAAAAAAAATTAACACACAACGTTTACAAGAAAAAAATTAAAACTTTATTTGTACAACAACAAAGACATCGGTTTCTTAATCCTAAACAAGTTGGGGTCGGTTATATGAATTCTCGATATCTATAATCATAAATTCACAAAAGAGAACAATGGAGTTTTTTAATCAAATCATAAACCCCAATCAAGAATAATTTTTTCGTAAATTTTTTACTTTTTTTCGGAATAAGTGTTGATTTTGTATTTTAATTAAAAAATTCTGGAAAAATAAAATTTCCAAAAAAATAATTTTCACATATGGATTGCTTAGGTGGACAACCATGTAAGCAATTCTAACTCAGTTGGACTGCCATGTCAGCTTCAATGGCAAAACTAACGGTTTAGGGGCATTTTTGGGCCAAAACATAGACGACAGGGATATTTTTGGCACAAAAAATAAACGGAGGATATTTTTGAGCTATTTCGAATAGTTCAAGGATATTTTTGGACCTTTTCCGTTGATTATATAAGGGGTTTTGGCATGGTATAACAACATACCCATATAGTTGGTAGAAAATAGCCCTAGTTATAGATATTGGCATCAAATAGCCAATAAATGTATATCACAATTTTTTCTTCTTCTTTGTCTATATCAATATGTATATTAAAAATTTATTTTCATTCTTTGTATATCAATAATATAAAATTATATATATAGTTATTGCTGCCTTTATATCAATGTATATCACAATAAAAATATTGTATTATTTGTATATCATAATGTATAGCACTTCAGACATGTGTATACCAAAATAATATCATAAGTTTATTTTCTTCTTTGTGTATATCAAAAATTAATTTTTTTTGTATACCAAAATATTATTTACTCCCACAATTATATTTATTATTTTTATATTTAGAAATTGCTTAAGCTTGCTATATCAAAAATTTAGTTTCCCTTTTTAATCAATAATTAATAATTATATTATTTGTATATCAAATTGTATAACATAATAATAATGTGTATCTCAAAAAGATTTATTAAAATTTTATTTCCGTTCTTTGTATAACACATTTCAGATTGAAAACTCAAGCATGTGTATCCCCTATTGTAACTCAGGTATATCTCTATGTACATCAGTAATATCTCATGTATATTATGTGTATCTGTGTATATCCATAAAAATTTGTGTTATATATACGATATACAATGTGATATACATGGGCATCCATAAATAAATTGTATTGTATACACGATATACAAAGTGATATACATAGACGTCCTTAAAAACTTATGTGTGATATACACTGATGTACACGATATACAACGTGATATACACATGTCGTAGTTGGATTTTTAGGTCTAATTTTTTGCCTTGAACCAGTCTAAATTACTTATAATCTTGCTCAAATTTTGTATATAGCCTAGTTTAGGTATTTTCAACCAATTTCAATCACACCCACTTATTCAATTCAACCAAAAAAATGAAAAGAGAAGAAAAACAAAGTTGAAATATATTTTTTTCTCTTAGTTTTTGCTAATCTTGCTAAATTTTTATATATAGCCGCATCTACGCTGAGTGAATCACTGTCCATTCCAATAACATGATTAATTGCCCTCATGTATTTCTCTTAAGTTTGAGAAGGACCCGAAAATTCCTCAAAAACCTAAGAATCTCGTAGCGTTCACGTCTTGTAGGTTGCTTTTCTTCGGTTGCGGCGGAAATTAACTGGACGACGTCGGCAAGGCATCGATGGTTGTGGATGCTGATTTGACGATGCAATTGGTGTGGATAAAAGGAAAAATTAAAAAAATCCTAAATTCTCTCCTCTCCTCTTTGAGATAGAAGAAGAAATACAAGGAGAGAAAGGGGAAGCCAAAATAAGCGTGTAGTTTTTTTGGAAGACAATATAAAAAAGAGTAGTTTTTTTTAAGATTTGGCTATATAATGCTAATTGTTTGGGGCTAACTTTGCCAAACCTAATATAAGGCTAAAAAATTATCAATTTCTGTTATGAGTTGTTATAGGATGCCAAATAAAAAAGTCTTAATCCATTGGGCTAGCCCATTTAATTGGGTTAAAGTGATGAGCCGACTTCATTAAGCCCAAGATGCCATCTTCCTAGATGCCTAATTTGGTGGCCAATGAAATCGCGCCATGTGTGCAAGTGACATGTTCTGGCCAACCAAATGCGGTCATGTCACACTCCAATTTGATTGGTCGGAAAGAGTTTGTTCTTATTATAACTCCTCCCTTCCACAACTATAAATAGGGGTCTTCATAACCCAGAAAAGAGACCAGAAGATATAACAAGAAGCAAGAGAGAGCTCGTGGATCAAACGCTGCAGATTTCTCTAA
This sequence comes from Nicotiana attenuata, assembly GCF_001879085.1. Classification (NCBI taxonomy): domain Eukaryota; kingdom Viridiplantae; phylum Streptophyta; class Magnoliopsida; order Solanales; family Solanaceae; genus Nicotiana; species Nicotiana attenuata. The sequence continues at coordinate 363,325 of NW_017670800.1, forward strand.
AAGATACAAGCATTCAAGTGTTATAAGGATTAAAAGATCAAGATGATGATTCAAGAACAAGTTGTATGACCTTGGATTAAAAATACGTCAAGATCAAGATAAAGCCTCAAGCACTTGGATTAAAATAAAATAAAGTTCAAGATCAAGCTCGAAGGCTCTTTTCTTTACTGTTGAAAAGTAGAATCAGAGGATTCATAGAGATTGTGACACTCAAATATTTGAAATGAAATACTACGCTTGTTGCAATATTTTTCAGTCTTGATTTTATTTTTTTGATGCAATTTATTGTCTACAACGTGATTTAATTCAATACTAATTAATAACCAAGAAATCAAACATATAAATTAAAGAAGTAAGTTGGATCAAACCGGTGCTTAAGCAAGTCTTAACCTCGAGCTATGATGGCCTCGAGGTTGGTCAACAGGAAAGTAAAAAAAAATAAAGTTAAGAGACAATTCTGATGAGTAATGAGCAAGGAAGTAAGAGAGTATATTCTTTTGCCAATGATTGATGATGCGTTAAAAATTATTGGTGTCCCCTTTATATAGTAGGGGAACGCTAAATAAAGTACATTTCTATTTTCAGCAAGGAATCTTATTGGGACAGCTGTCTAATTGCCTAGTACAAATCCGCACTAACTCGTACAAATATATTCCGGAATTTACGTCGAGATCTTACGGTCACCGCGGAAATACCACTCTTTCTGTTATAAAACCATAATGGTATTATCTCGAGGTTGATCATATTCGGCCCCGGTATTCATCGAGCATTTTGATCTTCGAGCTTCGTATTTTGCCTTCGGGCTCGAGCTCGGTCCATATTGAACTTGTTCCCGACATGACACCTCGAGCCTACAAAATCGGAGACACATGATTTTGACCGTATAAATATAGTCCCCGCATTTCTTAGAATGAAATGATAAGAAATGACTTGAGCATCGATTTTTCGGAGTCCTTGATGATGACGTCATTCCCATGACGTAGGCGGTTGAAGTGACCGAAACGTCCCGTCGGTTCGCTTTCCCAAAATATTAAATGCTTCACTAGTGGTGGTCGGCCATTAGCACCGTTGAATCGTCGCTGCTTGCCTATAAATACAAGGTTTTAGTTTCGGAAACAACTTTACTTCAGTCTTCAAACAATTTCCAAACTTCTTTTATATCTCCCTCTCTTCATCTCTTCTCTCTCATTACCCGTTACTCCCGTTCTTTTTAGTGGTAGAAAATACCAAACTCCGTCTATCTCCACTTCTTCTAACTTGAATCAATGGTGAAAACTTCCAAAACAGTTTCCCAAAAGGAGAAAGCTTCTTCCTCCTCTTCCCGTCCGGCCAAACTTGTGGCGCCGTCCCTTCACGAGATTATTCCCGGCCCCTGCATTATGAAGAAGGACTTTAACGTTGAAAATCCCTCCGCAATCCCTGGCTGATGTGAGCATGTATCCCCGTATATCAGCTCGATAACGAAGAAGAACCTCAAGGCCATGAAGAAAGAGTGTGAGGTCGTGGTATAGATCCCCGACCCCGAGGAGAGCATTACCACTCATGTGGAGGGATTCCTAAGTGTTTAAACTTACCCCTTCACACTGGGTCCCCTCGATCCAATTGTGATCAACTTCTGCAAAAGATATCAAGTCACCCTCGGACATATCCACCCTTCTTTCTGGCGTATAGTGATTATGGTTTGCTACTTCTCTAGCAAGGCCGAGGGACTAGAGTTCACCCTCAATCACCTCATCCGATTGTATCGGCCTCAGCTTTTCCGAGGGTCGATCAAGCTACAATACCGATCGAGCAAAGCCTTCTTTGCTAGCAATGAGGAGGATAAGGACCGAGACTGGATGAGCCGGTTCGTCCGAGTGAGGACCTCAGATGTCATCCCCGAGGGAAAAGTACCATTCCCAGAGAAATGAAACTCCGACTGTAAGTGAAGTCCTTTTCCCAATATCCTCTTATATTCCTATTTTCGCATTGTGTGATGACTTTACCTTTTTTTGCAGCGGTTGCATGGATGCTCCATGCGATCCCGACCTCGAAGACTGGGTCCAAAAATTAGCTGCGACCTCTTCGTATGACGAGCGCAAATGGCGTGACTTGTTGAAGGGCAAATGGGAGGCCAAACACCACGGTTAGTTCTTCTCCCAAGTTTTTGATGCTTTCCCTTTTAGCGGAGATGCTATTTTACTTATGCCTAATTTTCATTCATGCAGGCACTGGGGATGTCTCTGAAATGAGGCCGGCCCCGCCCGGGGAAGAGACTGAGTCCCCAATTCCAAAATCGAGGAAAGATAACAAGAGAAAAAGGGCTTCGAAACCCGAAGACCCCAAGATAAGAGGGCCCCTACTCGAAGGCAAAGGAGGAAGCTCATTCTCGTGCATGTGGGATCAGCCCATCTACTGAATGATGAAGAAGAAAACGAGGGTGAAGAATCGGCTCTGGTGACCCGAGTCAAGAAGCCAATTGAAGCCGTCAAGCCCTCCGAACCGGAGACCCTGCCTCGTGGTGAGGAGACTCTGAAGAAAGATGCAGGCAAAGCCCCCGAATCACCTAAGGTCGAGATTGTTCCCCCGCCTTCAACAAGTACACCAAAAGGGACAAGTACCGAGATACCTGGGTCTGAACAGAGTGCCCCGAGCGACATACTCGGGGCCATGACAATAGGTCACTCTCCTCCTCTACCAACTTATTCTGAGAAGGCAATAAGAAAATCTCAAGCTCTGCAAATGCCTAACCCGAGCAAAATCCCCGGTTAAGAAGATCCTTTCCGGGATTGCTTTACTGGGGTCGATGACGCCGTCAACCTCAACGACACATCAACCCTCTTCAAAGAGGCTCACCGTCTTTTTGCTCGGGTAAGCATTAACTCTTATTGCTGCAATTCCTTCTTCTTCCCTTACCCTAACTGATATCTCTTTTTCTGCGTAAGCCATTACCAGGTTCAGGGCAGAGCTGAGCCAATGTGAGGCCAAGCTCAAGAAGTCTTCGGCAGAAGGGAAGGCACTGAGGCTCCTTTGCAGCAAAAAAGAGGAGGAGCTCAAGGACCTTCGGGAAGACTTGGCTAAAGCTTGTCAAAATGAGGCCGAGCTGGACAAGCAGGTAACCATCATTTTGCAAGAGTATGGTCTACTTGACCCAACTGTGGAGGATAACACTTTAGTGCCTCAACTGCAGCAAAAATTAGAGATGATCGGGCAGCTTCAAGAAGAGGTCGATCAAGTTAAGGCCGACTGCAACCAGTGGAAGAAATATATGGATTGGTATTCTACAAGTTAAGGCCGACAACAACCAGTGGGAGGAAAATATGGATCGACTTGCTGCTGAGAAAGAGGCTGTCCTAGTCCAGCTGGCATCGGCTGAGACCCAGTTACGGGGTGCTAAAGTGAAAAATTCAGCCCATGACAAGAAGATCGATGAGCTCGAGGCCAAACTTGCCGCAATCGGGGCTGAGGTTGTTGAAGCTAGGGCTGAGGTCGAGAAAGCCAAGGCAACGGCTAAAAAACTGTTGTTGTGTACCTACGGGATGTTGAGGCTGCTCAAATGGAACTAAGGGAAGCCTCCAACCAGGAGAAACTGAGCAATGATTTAGCTAAGTGTCAATCCCATAGGGAGACCCTCGAAGAGATCCATGCTCGAGGTTTCGACCTCACCAAGGAGATAGCCCAAGCAAAATCACTCGAAGCTGATGCCAAGTTTCTCGTCTCCTCTGACGATGATGATGACGAAGGTAGCCAAAGCGGGTCCGATAATGAAGTTGGGCCCGAAGAGGAAGCTTCCCTCGAGGGAGAGACCAGCCCTGTGCATAAATAGGATTTTCCTTTCTCTTTCTGTATTTTACTTTCTATAAGACCTCTTATCGGTCTCTTATATATATATTTTTATTTTTCCGAGTATATAACAGAATGATTTCCTTGAATGTTTTCCCGATGCTTCCTGCCTTATAAATTTTTTGTAATGACTTTATTTTTTGAACTGTGTGTTTGAGATTTTATCTTAGATGTTTTCTTTGAAATTGTGTGGTCGGGTTCGAACTTTTGGGTATAGACCCTTACGGGCTCGTGCCGGATAATGGTGAGTCCTTAAGCCATAGTCAAGCTTTTATTTATTTAGACTTGGGATAATCGAACCCTTGGGTTCGGACCGGGTGAGAACAAGGTCTCGGACCCTAAGTGTATCGGCCCTTAGGCTCTTTTAGGTCGGGCCATTATGGCCTTCAAGAGATGGCTATTATTTCCCCTTTTCGGGTTAGATGATTTTGTAAAAATTCATTTATGCCTTGGCATGCATTTTTTACCCATTGGGTTTTTTGAGGATTCGGTGTCGATCGGAACCCCTTTTTTTTTAGCACCTTAGCACAAGTTCGTATTTGAATATTTCAATACCTCTTTAAGTTTTTTCGAGGGCTGATTTTATTGAAGCCCTTTGATTATTTTGCCGAGGATAGCCTTTATTTAACTGGTTTTCTGAGAATTCGAAGGCCTGATTTTATTGCGAAATTCGGACGTCTTCGAGCCGCGTTATTTCAGCCGTAGCCTTTAATATGGCCGTAGCCTTCGAGTATGTCTCTTGGACTTGTTTCCCAATAACATTTCAAACTTATCCGAAATGTTAGTCCCCGAGTATGATGTCCTTGGCCTTTGCATCGAGGGATGCGTCTTTGAGGTCTTGTAAATTCGAGTTTAGACAACTCGAACGTGTTGACTGTCGATGACAGTCCCCGAGTATTCGAGGTGCATTTGTGTTTTGGCCCTTGAGCCGTTTTTCGCAGAATCACAAGTATGGAGCTCGTATAGTAGAAAATTTCTTTGGGAAACAAAGTGTTTAATATAGAAAGAATGCTTCTTTGAATAATTTATACATGCTTACATGTTTTGCCATCGGGGATCGACTATTCTACACGGACACGATTCTTCTGACCGTTTGACCCAGTACAAAGTTTTTCTATCGAGGCCCTCTTTGGCGTGAAGTATTTTTCTCGAAAATATAACCTTCGAGGGTGATGCCCCCCCAGTATTCGAGGTTGATTGAAAAGAAACCCTGGATACTGTTGAATTCTCCCTAGGTAGCACATAGTTGTTGCCTCGTTAAAAACCTCGCCGGAAAAACCCATTTGGGATAAAACCCGATCTAAAGGAAAAAGAGTGAAATGCGTGCTTTAAAACCTAAGGTCTTCGTGTATAAATGTACCCTCGATGTCTTCGATCGAACATATGCAACGAGTTAGTCTTAAATACAAATGGAAAAAAGGAGAAGGTCATACCTTAGCAATAATACCGTTTGAGTAGTGATACATTCCAATTGTTTGGCAATCGTTCACCTTCCATCGTGCCAAGTTTGTAAGATCCTTTTCTGACAACTCCGATGACTCGGTACGGTCCTTCCCAATTCGGGCCTAGCTTCCCTTCATTTAGGTCTCGAGTATTGAGAGTAACTTTCCTTAAGACTAAGTCCCCGATTTCGAAGTGTCGAAGGTTGGTCTTTCTATTATAATATCTCTTGATTCTTTGCTTTTGCGCCGCCATCCGAACAAGTGCAGCTTCTCGTTTTTCGTCTAATAGCTGGAGGCTAGTATTCATAGCCTCGTGATTTGACTCCTCCTATGCATGTCGAAATCTGGCGCTGGGTTCTCCGACCTCGACTAGAATTAAGAACTTGGAACCATATACTAAAGAGAACGGGGTTGCCCCCATACTGAACTTCGATGTCGTTCAATATGCCCAAAGAACCTCGGGTAGAACTTCTCTCCATTTTTTCTTTAGCGTCGTTCAACCTTTTCTTCATGTTTTGTATGATAGTCTTGTTTGTCGATTCTGCCTGCCCATTTTCGCTTGGATGTTGATAAGATCCTTTTTATTTTGTGTGCTTCAAGGAATTCCGTTACCTTGTTGCCGGTGAATTGTTTGCCATTGTCGCATACGATTTCGGCAGGTATCCCAAATCAACACATAATGTGGTCCAAGATGAAGTCAATAACTTCTTTTCCTCTGACTTTCTCGAAGTCCTATGCTTCCACCCATTTAGAAAGTAGTTAATCATAGACAAAATGAATTTAGCTTTACCTGGGTCCGTTGGTAGAGGGTCGATGATGTCTATTCCCCATTTCATGAAAGGCCACGGGGACAGGACAGAGTGAAGTTGCTCTCCGGGCTGATGAATCATTGGCGCAAACCTTTGACATTTATCAAATTTTTTAACGAACTCCTTAGTGTTATTTCCATGCTATCCCAGTAATACCCTGCTCTACTAATGTTGCGAATCGAAGACTCGGCGCCGGAGTGGTTTACACAAGTGGCTTCGTGAATTCCCTGTGGAACATAATCGGTGTCCCCCGGCCCTAAACACGCCTCCAATGGCCCGTCGATGTTGGCCCAAGAACAGGTGATGTTTTGAAGATTGACAAAAGAACTCAAACATGGACCAGGTACATCTTATGAAGCACAGTCATGACTAACCTATACATGTGAGATGCACGTGAAGGAGATAAGTCCTACTGATCAAGCAACAATATCTCTTGATATGATCGAAAAGGTTGCATATTGGATAAGGAGAGAAATTCTCCTTATATGAAGAGAACACAATCTAGGATGAAGATAGCGTTAGAGTTTGAGATCATCATGAACTCTTCCACGATAGAGGAGCAGCAATTGAATCCCAATCAAACTATGATTACTAACCTATTAAATGTCAGTGTTGTTCTCTTTTACAGGTAATGCACACACGCAGAAGTTAAACTTAAATTGAGAGCAAAAGAGCAAGGCGATTTTGCAAGCAATTTATGTGTGATTTGAGTGTGCACTCCTGAAGCTACTTGAACGAGATAGAAGAACCAGTTCCTAGTGTCTATCTTTTATTCTAGTTCAATTGTAGTAGGTGATTTAATATTTTACCTTTCAACTTTCATAGAAGCAATTGTATTAGGTACCTAGAGTATTAAAGTTAGAGTTAACTTGAAGTTGTCGCGGCAGTTGAGGCTGTGTGCCACAACGGGATTAGAGTTAATCCTTAGGTTTACAAAGAGTTTTTGTAAATGTTGTTTTGGCTCAGTGATTTTAGTGGAAGTTTGGGAAAATCCTACTGAGTAGTAGGTCGTGGTTTTTTAACCTTTTGAGCCAGGTATTTTCCACGTAAAAATCTTTGTGTTATTTATTTTCTGTATTTATTATTCCGCAAACAGTAGTAGTTGGAACATCTAGAAGAACCAGGTCCTTCTATAGTTTTGTCAAGCGAAAATTGGGTACCACACAAATCACCCCCCTCTTGTGTGGCATTGACGCTTAAAACATCAATTGGTATCAGAGCAGGTTATCCTTGAAGAGGTTAACACCTTAGGAAAAGATCAAGATGAGTGCACCACCTGAAAACTGGAAAGGCAATCCACTGCTAGGCCTCCACTCTTCAATGGTCAGTACTATTCTTGATGGAAGAACAGGATGAGAGATCATATCATAGGAGAGGACTATGAACTTTGGGACATAGTCACTGATGGTCCCCTGGCAACTACAAAGAAGAATGCTGAAGGAGTGGACGTGCCAAAGACAAGAGCTGATGCACTGCTGAAGATTTGAAGAAATGGGAGAAGAATGCCAAGGACAAGAAATGGCTTGTGTGTGGACTGGGTCCAGATGAGTACAGCAGGATTCAAAGATGTACCACTGCCAAAGAGGTATGGGACATGTTACAAGTGGCTCATGAAGGAACTCCTCAAGTAAAGAGATCAAGAGGAACACTGCTATATTCTCAATATGAGAATTTCACTATGAAGGAAGGATAAACTATCCAGGAAATGTACACAAGGTTCACAACATTAACAAACAAACTTAAATCTCTTGGGAGAATTATCCTTGAAGAAGACAAGGTTGAGAAAATCTTGACCAGAGTTTTACCAGTGACTTGGGAAAGCAATATTACTGCTATTCAGGAATCCAAGAACATTGCTACCCTCAAGCTGGATGAACTGATTGGAAATCTCGCTGCCTATGAACTGAGGAGGCAAACCATGAAAATGGATGCACCCAAGAAGGAAAGAAGTCTGGCTTTTAGAATAGCTGAAGGTGCAGATCTGGAGGATGATGAAGTGGCTATGATCACAAGAGATTTCAAAAAGTACCTAATGAGAGGAAAGGGTTCTTCAAGAGGTACAACCTCCAACAAACCAAGGGCTCCTGAGAAACAGACTAACGAGGGTTGCTACAAATGTGGTAAGACTGATCACATGATCAAAAACTGTCATTGGTGGGAAATTGAATGGAAGAAGGAAAGGGCTGAACGAAGGAACATGAAGAAGGAACAGGTTCAACCCAAAAGAAACAAAGGATCAACAAAGGTTATGGTTGCTGCTTGGGGAGAAACCTCAGACGAGGACTCAGAAGATGAAGCTGGAGATACAAAAGCACTTATGGCAATCAGAGAATCAGATGATGAACAAGAGGTAAGTGTCCTTCTTCTCAAAGACAAGATTAAATTTCTGTCTAAAGAAAAGTTGTCTGAGTTATTGCTAGACTTCATTGATGAGTCTGAGATAATTAACAATGAGAAGGATGATCTGTCTAGGGAGTGTGCAATCTTAAAAGCCAAGTGCAAAATCTAGAATCTAGGGCTAATGAGAGTGACAGTAAAAATGCTGAGTTGAAGAACCAGGTTCTTGAACTTGACACCAGTGTCCTAGAGCTTAGGTCTGAAAATTTAAAACTGAAACTAGGAACAGGAAAGAAGAAAGCTGATCAAACACACCTCATCTTAGAATAAAACTTAGGAAAAATGAAGGATGAGTTGTACAGAAAGGATGAGCACATAAGAGTTTTAAAAGAAGACCTAGGGAAGGTAAAGCATGAACTAGACAGAACTTGCAAATGGAATAAGGCTTCTGATGCACTTTCCTGGCTACAAGAACATCACAGTAGCAACAAAAGAGGAGTTGGCTATGGGACTCAAGCACCTAAGTGGGACCCTAAAAGCAAGTACCTCACACTTCCTGAAAACAAAATTTGCACACACTGTGGCAAGACTGGTCATTACAAAAATGAATGTAATACAAAAGAAAAGGCCAGTCAAAAGAACAAAGCTTTTGTTCAAGAAAAAAATAGGCTGTCTAGGTGGGCAAAAAGGAGTTTGATTTACCCATTTGCCTATAGAAAGGGACCCACACTAGTTTGGGTTCCTAAGACTAACCCTTGATTTCTTTTTGCAGGTCCAAGTGAAGGGAAGCAGCCAAATATGGTACATGGATAGTGGCTGCTCAAAACATATGACTGGAAGCAAGAACCAGTTCCTTTCACTTGAGGACTTGAAATGAGGTAATGTCTCCTTTGGAAATGGGAAGAAAGGTGAGATCATTGGGGTTGGAAAGGTAGGTAAGACAGACTCTCACTCCATTGAGAATGTCTACTTGATAGATGGCTTAAAGTATAGCCTAATCAGTGTGTCACAACTGTGTGACAGAGGCAACCTTGTAGCATTTACCTCTACCAAATGTTTTGTGATTAACCTTACCACTAACAAGATTGTTTTGCAGGGAAAAAGAGTTAACAATATTTACATTGTAGATTTGTCCACTCTTTCAGAAAATGAACTCACTTGCTTAAGTGTGTTGGATAATGATCCCCTCCTGTGGCACAAAAGACTTGGTCATGCAAGTCTAAATCAACTCAACAAATTAGTCTCCAAGGACTTGGTGATAGGGCTACCTAACATCAAGTTCAAGGAAGACAAAGTTTGTGAGGCCTGTGCAAGGGGGAAGAGGTAAGATCATCCTTTAAACACAAGAAAATGGTAAGCACAACCAGGACGTTGGAACTGGTTCATATGGATCTCTGTGGTCCAATGAGAACATTGAGCAGAGGTGGTAAGAAATATATGATGGTACTTATTGATGTTTATTCTAGGTTTACCTGGGTACTATTATTAACATCTAAAGATGAAGCATTTGACATGTTTACTGCTTTTGTTAGAAAGACTCAGAAACAATTAGAAAATCAACTTGCATCCATTAGGTCTGATCATGGAACTGAATTTGAAAATGCTAAGTTCACTGAATTTTGTGATGAGCATGGCATAGATCATAACTTCTCTGCCCCTAGGAATCCTCAACAAAATGGAGTAGTTGAAAGAAAGAACAGGACTCTTGAAGATATGGCTAGGACTATGCTTCTTTCTAGTAAATTGCCTCACAGCTTCTAGGCAGAGGCTGTAAACACTGCATGTTACATCATCAATAGGTGCATGACTAGACCTCTTGTAGAGAAGACTCCCTATGAGTTACTTAAAGGGAGAAAGCCAAATATATCCCATCTTAGGGCATTTGGATGTAAGTGCTTTGTGCACAATAATGGAAAAGACTCCCTAGGTAAGTTTGATCCCAGAAGTAATGAGGGAGTATTCTTGGGGTATTCTTCACATAACAAAGTCAATAAAAGAACTTTGTGTGTAGAAAAAGTGTGCATGTAGTGTTTGATGAAACTAACATTCTTTCTGAGAGACAAGAACATGAAGATGAGGCTATTGGGCTGGTAAGAGATTTGAATGAAGTCCTAGCACAGGCTAAAGCGGCACCAAAAGAAGGAACAGGTTATGGAACAGGTTCTTCTATCCAGGGCAACCTAACAGGGGGAACTAACCAAAGAGGAACTGAAACCAATCCCCTAAAGGAACCTGTTCATGACCTTGTTCCTCAACAACAGAACATGGGAGAAACATCTAGCAGAAATCAGTTGGTTGTGAAACCTCATAAGTATCAAAGTTCTCATCCCATTGAGAACATAATTACTGATCCAACCTCTGGATTCAAACTAGATCACAATTAAAGAATTTGTGTGCTTTTGATGCTTTCCTATCTCTATTGAACCTAAAAATGTTGTTGAGGCTTTGTAGGATACAGATTGGGTAAATGCAATGCAAGATGAACTAAATCAGTTTGAGAGAAGTCAAGTTTGGCATCTAGTTCCAAGACCCAAGGACAGATCAGTCATTGGCACAAAATTGGTCTTCAGAAACAAACTTGATGAAGATGGAACTGTTACAAGAAATAAGGCAAGACTTGTGGTACAAGGTTACAACCAAGAGGAGGGTATAGATTTTGATGAGACTTTTGCTCCTGTTGCAAGACTAGAAGCAATAAGACTCCTCATAGCCTTTGCAGCACACATGGAATTCACTCTTCATCAGATGGATGTCAAAAGTGCCTTCCTGAATGGATACCTAAAAGAAGAAGTGTTTGTGAAACAACCTCCAGGGTTTGAAAGCAAGGAATGTCCTGAGCATGTGTAAAAATTAGACAAGGCTCTCTATGGACTCAAGCAGGCTCCCAGAGCATGGTATGAACGATTATCAAAATTCCTGCTTGAACATGGCTACAAAAGAGGTAAAATTGACAGTACCTTGTTCTTGAGGGAAAAAGGTAAGGATCTTCTAGTGGAACAAATATATGTTGATGACATAATATTTGGGGCTACCACTGATAAGCTAAGTAAGGATTTTGCCAAATTAATGGGGAGTGAGTTTGAAATGATTATGATGGGTGAGCTTAACTTTTTCTTAGGCTTACAGATCAAACAAAGCCCAAATGGAACCATGATCCATCAGCAGAAATACGCAAAGGAGCTGATCAGAAAGTTTAAAATGGATGAATCAAAGGAAATAAACACCCCCATTGCAACTGCCACCAAATTAGACATAGATGAACCTGGTTCATCTGTTGATCAGAAGTTGTATAGGGGTATGATTGGTTCACTTTTGTATCTTACTGCCAGCAGACCTGACATAGTCTTCAGTGTAGGGCTTTGTGCTCGCTTCCAGGCTAATCCAAAGGAGTCTCACTTGACTGTTGTCAAGAGGATACTGAGATATTTGAAAGGCACTACTGATCTGTGCCTTTGGTACCCTAAAGGTAGTAATTTCAATCTAGTAGGGTATGCTGATGCTGATTATGCAGGTTTTCTTGTTGATAGGAAAAACACCTCAGGTATGGCTCATTTTCTTGGTTCATGTCTTTTATCATGGGCCACTAAAAAGCAAAATTCAGTGGCCTTATCCACTGCTGAGGCTGAATATGTTGATGCTGCCTCCTGTTGTGCTTAATTGCTATGGATTAAACAGCAGTTGATAGACTTTGGTATTGAAGTGGGTTGCATTCCTATATTCTGTGATAACACTAGTGCTATAAGTATGACAAAGAACCTTGTTCATCATAAGAGGACTAAGCACATAGATGTTAGACACCACTTCTTAAGAGATAACTATGAGAAAGGATTGATCTCCATAGAATTTTGTGCTACTGATAAACAAATTGCTGACATCTTCACTAAGGCACTGAGTAGAGAAAACTTTGAGAGGAACAGGTTGGAATTAGGGATGATTAAGATCACCTAATAGGTCCAAATCAGAATGCACAATGAAAAAAAATTGGCTAGGAACTCTGAACTTGTGTAAATATCTAGATTAATTCTTACTCAACTTCATACTTTAATTAGTATACTCCTGTGACATGTATTAATATGACTCACTGATCTCTTACAAAATTTTCTCTATTATGGTAATTTGATGCATGTTCAAGAGAATTCTAAATGAAGAACCTGGTTCATCAGTATGAGTTCATCTGAAAGCAAAGGTATGTTTTCTATACTCTGCACAATTAGAAATATAAATATTTAAATCATGAGCAGAAGTCTATTTGTTAAATTCCTAGAAAATTCTATCAGTTAGCTTTGAACCAGTTCCGTCTGCCTAGAACTCTAAACCGAAAAAAATTGCCTAAAATCTAGGAAAGATAAATCGATCATTCAAACCTGGAATTTTAGGTTGATTAGACCTCTAATTGACTACTGAGAAAGCTGTCGTTACCCATTAAATGTGTATCTCTCTTTTAAATACACATCATTTCTCTGCCAACTCTATAATTCCAAGACCGTCATTTTTCTACTCTCTCTTGCTATCTTCTTCGCCAAAATTCTAACTCCCTAATTCTCTCAAACCTCTGCGATCATGTCTAACCCACAAGATAATCGCGGAACTCCTCCACACCCTACTCCATCTGATTCATCTCACTCTCCTCCACCCAGCACTACCCCCAAACCCAGGCTGAGAAGGGTTAAAATGCTTGCTCGAAAAACAGTAGCAACTGGAGCTCTTAGGAAGAAATTAAATGAGAAATTGAAGGCAAGCCAGGCCCTAGTCTCCGACTCCAATTCTGATTCTGAGTCATACAAATCTGCAAGTGAGGGGGAAGGACTTGGGTCTTCTAACTCTGAAAGGACTCAAGAATCCCCTTCTAAAGTACGTTCATATGTGACTGAAAACCTAGAGACTAGGTTTGTTCTGGTTGGATCCATTAGGGATGTTGAATTGCCTGAGATACAAAGGAGTGGAGGTAAAAAGAATTCTAAAAAACAAAAAGAGAGAGAGGGGGTGCATGTGGTGAATTGAGGGGAATTGGGAAAGGAGTGGTTGATCAGTCACCCACTGCTGGACTGTCTGTGCCTGCTATCTGTAGGGATGAATAAGAACTTGAAGAAGAATGTGTCAAGAAGTCAGGGGGAAGTGGTTCTGGGGAAGCGGCTGAAGGGTTGGTTAACTTAAGCTCACAAAGAGATGAACCTGGTTCATCTATTGAAGAAACCCTAGCAGACCTGTTCAAAAAGGATGGGGAGAGTTATGATCCAAAGAAAAGATGCTCTACCACACCTAAAGCTCCCAGTGCTCCCAAATCCTCTAAGAAGAGAAAGGTTTCCTCCCCAAAACCTACTACCTCTTTATTGCCAATGGGTAGAGCCACAAGAAGCAGAGTGAAACAGAGTGAAACTGATCTACAAAGGGCTTTAGCTGAAAGTAAGAAAAAGAAAGTGGATAAAGGAAAGGGAAAGGTTGCAAAATCCTCAGAGCCTGCTGAGGAAGAGGAGATGGAACTGGTCCATCAAGAAAGGGGTACATCAGTGGAGGTTCCGACCCCCAAGCCCCAAAAGGCCAAGACTTTCTCCAAGAAGTCTTCCTCTGTGTCTGAGGCTGTTAAACCTACACTAGCCAAGAGGACAAGATCTGCTGTGAAAAACAAACAATCAAAAGTTTCTGAAGATGAGGCCTGGAGTGGAAAGAAGAAGAAGAAGTTGATTCTGAAAAGGAACAGGATAAGTTTGCCATGTTTGGCAAAAGAAAGATTTTAAAGGGTAGACTGCTGAAAGACCTGGTGGAACCAGGAATGATACGATTGGTAGGTGCTTTGGCTGCTCGGGGATGGAAGGACATGGTCCTTCAAATGGATGGTAGGCTAGCCAGAAATGAGCTAATTGAGTTTATGGCTAATGCTGTCGTTAAGGATGGCAAGGTTAGTAGCCTGGTGAAAGGAGTTCAAGTGCAGTTTGATGCAAAGAAACTGGGAGAGATCCTGGACATACCCTTTGAAGGGTTCGATGACTATACAAGGCAAAGGTGGCCTTGTCTGGACTCCCTCCCTACTGCTCTTGCAATTACCAGGAGGTTTTGTGATTCTGAAGATGTGAATGAAGCCAGGGCTGTCCAGAAAAGTGAAATAAGGCCTGAGCACAAGGTCTTGTTTGAATTTGTCAACAAGTGTTTATTGCCCAGACAAGAGAGAAGGCACATTGCCAATTACATGGATCTAGTTCTTATGGAGTGCCTGGAAAGCAGAAGGCAAATAAATTGGCCTGCTTTCATCATCAAGCTGCTGGATAGGGTCATCAATGGCTCAAAGGCTCATGCTACCCCCTATGGCTTTATTCTGACTACTGTGTTGGATAGGTGCAATGTCCCTTTGAAGAAGTGGGAAATGGACTCGAGCAAGGATCACTTTGGCACCAATACTCTTTTTACTTGTGACTATGCAGTCAATGACATCCCCAATGAACCTGGTTCATCCCAGAAGACACCCATCAACAGCAAAGTCAGGACTCTGATTCAGGAATGTGCAGCCAAGGATGCTGAAATAGCTAGGCTCAAGGCTCGTGTGGCTGAAGTGGAAACCGAGAGGGATGGTCTCAGAGCTGAGCTTGCCAAAGAAAAGGAGAAGAATGATGGAATTCTTCATAACATGCTGAACCTTCTCCAAGCCCAAACCCAACCCTCTAGTTCCTCCAAGCCTTAGGACTCCTAGTTTTTGTCTCCTGAACTTGTTCAGTACTGTGAGCACGTGATTTTTGCCCTACATGAATTACTCCGATAAATTCAAGAAAATAAATTTTTCCCTTTATTTGCAATTTCGTAGATTTTTGTAGCATTTTGTTAATTGTTTGCATTTGTCTGTGCACGTTTAATTTTATTTAATTCATGAAAATACAAAAATACATTGCATTTGCATTTAGGATTTAATTTTATATTTTTAGGTTAATTAGCAATTTAGTTGTCTTATAAAAATAATTAAAATCACAAAAAAATTACTCATTATGTTGTCTTTTAACTTTTAATTTTATAGTCTTTTTTAATTTGAGAATTAATTAATTATTGTAAATATTATGTTGAGTAATTAGTTTAATTTGGGAAATTAATTTAGTTTAAGAGTTAATTTAGGATTTAAATTAATTTGAAAAAAAGGGAAACAATTGAAATTAAAAGGAAAAAGATTAAGAAGGTTGTTTTTGGGCCAATTTCGTACCAGCCCAAATAATTCATCCCCAAACCCGTTCCAAACCCACACCCCAACCCGGTCCGCCCCACTCAATAACCAAAAACGACGCCGTTTCACCCCCTCCCATCTCGACCATTGATTTCATTTGATCCAACAGATCAAACCTCGCCCCCTCCCCCGCGTATTTAACTGTCTGAAATAGCCCCCACCCCCTCAGAACCCCCCCGTCAGTCTTCTTCGTCTCCAAACCTCGAACCCTAGAGAACCCGCCGCCCTAAAAAACTCACCATCATCTCCGGTGGCGACGCCTCCTTACACTGCTTCAATCCACCAGAAAATAACACCCCAGAACCTTCTCACCCTCCCCATTCCAAATCTTCGACCGGCTACCCTCGAATCCTTTTAGGTTGGCTCGAATTTTAGATCGAAAAACCCGATTAAAAACCTAACTTCCCTAAATTACTCAAAAAGCAAATCCCATCATCCTTGACCCTCCCTCATCGTGATTTCATCGTCAATTTCCCAAATACCCCTGCCAAAACCCCAAATCCTAAATCTACAACAAGTCACAAATCCTCGGTTTGTTTTCAAGCTTCGAATTAGCCGGAAATACAGGCTGGTTAGTTGTTCTTGGCAAGGATAACTAATTAGCCTCAATTTTGGGTCATATCGAAATAGTTCCGGACCTTTGGATCAATCCAATGGGAGTTGAACCCCTTGATTCTCTTCTCAGGTAAATCTTTGTTTCCCTTACTGTTTCAAGAATTTTATTATTCTTCCCTTTCTTTAGGTTTTTTCCCACATGTTTAGGGTTACTCTCATTTTTCAGAACCATGCTTTGTATAGCTCTAGGTCATTTCTGTTCTTCTCTTCTTTCCCTTAGTTAAGTTGTGTTGTCTTTTAGGTTTCAGTTTTGTTAGTGTTAATTACTGATTTTAGTTTTGTTAGTGTTAATTGCTGGTTGTTGAGATTTCAGGCAGTCGTCTCAATAAAATTAGGTGTTTAGAACAGTTAAATCATGTTAGTTTAAATTGAAGTTGGTATTGCAGTTGATTCTTCTGTTAATTTGCTTAGGCATGTTTTAATTAGCTTAAATGTTTCTGGTATAAAGTTCATGTTGCCTGGGTTTCATTATGAACTTGTTTCATCTTAACATTGTTTTCAAACTTTAAAGTTGTTCAAAGTTTTGGGCCTATGAGTCTGCTTTTGATCCGATTGGTGACTATTTGTTTTGATTGGTCACGTTTGTCAGTCATTAGGGATTTGTAGGGGGCTAACTGTAAGTATGAAAACTTAAAGGGATCATAAAGGGTTAGGCAGGGACTGTAATAAGCAGGTTGTATAAGGGTAATTTAGGGTTTATCTCTTTGGGAAAATATCAAATTAGTCTAGAACAAGGGCAGCTGGCCCCATTTGGTTAGCTAAGGTGCTGAAGCCAATGAGAAAAGGACAGCTGTCCATTTTCTGTTGAGAAAAGATACCCTGTGAGGGGTATTTTGGGGAAATCCCATTGCCTTGCCTTGGAAGGCACACAACAGACCCAGCCTTATAAATAAGGCCTTTCCTTCAGTCAGCACACACAGAACATACACCCTAAAGAGACTGAAAACGACCAGAAAAAATACTAAATTTCAGAAGCAACTGATCTCTTTCTTCAAATTCCGAAAAATGCTGAAAAATTGCTTGAACTGGTTTCGGTTTTGGTTTTTTGGTTCTCAGAATCTTTTGTTAGTTTAGAACTTCTGAAAAAATTCCAAAAGTTGTGCATCTGGGTGGAAAATGGCTCGAGTTTGGGTTTAGAAGTTTGGTTTGAGTTGCTTGGAGTTGGGTTTTGAAGTTTGGGTTTGTTTCAGCTGTGTTAACACTGTTACATTGCTGCTGATACCCTTTTGCTGCTGCTGATCCCTCATTCTTCTTACTTTCTTTGCTTTTCAGGTATCTTTTGGAACCATAGACAACATGTGAAATGTGAATCTTCACTTTGAATGTGAAACACTTTGGATACAAGTTGTATCTCAAGTTTATTTCTTCTATTTCTTCCATTTCTGTATTATTATGAATGTAAATCCTATATTATGCATGTTAGTCTAGCCCTTTCTCATGTTGCTAAAATCTTGTAAAGTGAATCCATGTTGCTTGTTGGTCTTACTCTGAAAGGGTATGAGTATGAGGTTTGGATTCAAATGAATTGAAGTTCCGATCATATAGGTTACAAAGTTATTGAAATGGTTATTTGGACATGTATGTGTCATGAGATCACTGTAGTAGAAGTTCAGGTTTAAGCTACATACTTTTGTTTCATATCTGTTTCAAGTTGTGAGAATCAGTGTTTTGTGTTTTAGGGACTGGTTTGAATTAGTTAAAGTGATATGGTTATGCATGAACTCAGAATTGTCTTGTGGGATTTCATACTAGCAAATGCTTTTTCTTTATTTGGGAATTATGTTTACTGCTATGGACTTTGCTAGACTTCAAGAGATAGGGTTATTGTGTGGGAATGGTTGTAGCATCAGTGTTATATTTAATCATGGAATGAAATTTAGCATCATGAATGTGCCTTGTATTTGTCTAAAGCTGTAAGTTTGTCAAGTTATCACTTTAATTTTTAGAGTTTCATGAGGAAACGTAGTTGCACCCATTCATTAACGTTGGTCCATGTAACTGAGCTGCAGCTTTGACCTAGTTGTAAAAAATGTTGTTCTGTTTGGTTGCGTACGTGGTATGGGCTTTGCGTGAGCCTACTCCTTTCTTTGTGTGTGGACGCATAAATGCTCCAAAATAGCAACTGGGCCTGCTGATTGGTTTAGGCTCCTTCCAATAATTGAATGATTGTATATTTTTATGTCACTCTCTTAACAAACAAGTTTGGGTTGAACCACTCGCTTGGAAATCTGAGTCCAAATTCCCTTAGCGCTTAATTAATTAGATTTCATTAAATTAGATTTGAAGTGCCATATTAAGTAAGATATAGTGTATGGCCCTCAAAAGCTTAGTTCGAGCTTCCTTTTAAAATCGGAATCGAGGTGTGCCATGCCAAATAAAATCTCAAACTCATGGCCCTCACTTAATTATTTTTAATCCTTTAGAAATCAAGGTGTGCCATTAGCGAACTTTCCATGGCCCTCGCAAACTTGAAGTGCATAGTTGCTTTAGGCGCGTAATTTAAAT
The DNA here is from genome assembly GCF_001879085.1 of Nicotiana attenuata. NCBI lineage: Eukaryota > Viridiplantae > Streptophyta > Magnoliopsida > Solanales > Solanaceae > Nicotiana > Nicotiana attenuata. Next base: position 382,056 of record NW_017670800.1, read on the forward strand.
TAACTTCCTTAAAATCGGGTGTGCATTTTATGTGACCCAAATCCAAATCTTAACAACGTTAAATAAAATATGTCGCGGACCGCGGGTGCATTTCATGTGGCGTGGTTCAAGACGTGTTTTAGATAACGTTGAATCTTCCTTAAAATTGATTAAAAGCGGTTAATAAATTAAAATCTACCATAGTCTAAAACATGTGTTCAAATCAGATAATAAGTCAATAATAACAGTTGAGCGACCGTGCTAAAACCACGGAACCCGAGAATGCCTAACACCTTCTCCCTGGTTAACAGAATTCATTACCCGGATTTCTGTCTTCGCGGACTGTCAAACAGAGTCAATCTTTCCTCGATTCAGGATTTGAACCGGTGACTTGGGACACCATAAATCATCCCAAGTGGCGACTCTGATCTTAAATAATAATCCCATTTCGATTGTCACTTAAATTGGAAAAACTCCCTTACACTCTTCCGGGGTGTAGGAAAAAGGAGGTGTGACAGCTCTGGCGACTCTGCTGGGGAAAAGAACCCAGAACTTCTGGTTCAGGGTTCAGAATTCGAGCTTAGAAAAATTGTTATAGTTGGCTTATTTATTATCTGGTTTTATTTACATGATTGAGCCTAATGTGCTAAATGTTGCTTTTACCACTTTGATATTGTTGAACTGTATATAAACTGTTACGAATCCCTCCTCTCTCTGTGTCTTCTAAATCATTTGAGAAGGGTGCACTTCGTGTAGCTTCTCTTCTTTTAGAGTCATATCCCAATTTGAGAACGAGGTTCGGACAAGTTGCAAAGCCGGTGAAGCTTCTGTATTCCCGATACGCTGGCCCCCCTCGGCTCGAGCTGTCCGCTCGGGTAAGCCAGGTCTAGAGCAAATAAACCCAGGTTTTCAAACCTAGTATAACATAGCCTCATGCCAGATCCCTAGTAGGAACGCTTGTTTGCATCATGTGCACTTGACTTAGGGGACTCAACACAGGGGTTGGGTCCGTCTAGGACATGTGTACCCAAAATAACAAACTATCTTGATGCATCCTATGTGCTACATGTTGCATTTTTTCAAGGGTAAAAGGGTCATTTGGCGGACCAATGATAATTGAGGGCGAATGAAAAAAAAAAGAGAAAAAGAGAGGGTGAAGTGTGAGGATAAAGCGAGTAGGGCCCAATTATTTTTTTCTGTCACATTTTTGTTAAGAAAAAAAGAGCTTGAAAATTCAAAAAAAAAAAAAAGGATTTTGCACTTTTTCATCATTTTCCGAAAATCAGAAAATCAAAAAAAAAAAAGAAAAAAGAAAAAAATCCAAAAAGAGTTTACATGTTTCATCATTTTCAAGGAAAAGACAAAAAATATATTTTTTCTAAATTAGTTGTTTTTTTTATTCTTGCCCGTATTCAATATGTCCGAACTACGCATACCCGATTCTCGTCTCTCGGGGCGTGATACGTAGGCAACCCACATAGGGTCCGGTCTTCCTAGTGAATTTAGGTTGTTGGCTTCGCGGGGTCTTAGCCAAATCTTGTATTTTTAGCCACTTTTAGCCATATAGGTTAATTTTAGAAAAATAGTCACAACCATGTCTTGCATGTGTCTAGTAGGGAATGTTATTGTCTCACATAGTATTGGTTTTAGTTTTCTCATACAGGTGTGGATTAACTTACCGGAGTTTGACCATGACAGAGCCCCAGGACCATCTAGTCAGGATCGCTCATTCAGGAGTGGATTAAAAGGAGATTTTCTTTTATTTTTATGTTTTGAGTTTTTCTTTTTATGTCGTATTTTACCTTCTAGTTTTGTACAGTAATGTCGAGTCTTTTGTTATTGTATTTCTTATTTTGTATTGGAAAAAAAAGTTGCGTTATCAATCAAAAATCCAAAAAAAAAGATTTTAAATTTTTATATTTTTGTAGATGTTTTCTTTAGAATACTAACTCTACAAGTTCAAAAAAATCTTTTGTGGTTTTTTCTTTAGGCAATTAATATCTAGAACTTAAAATAAAAATTGCTTTTATATTTCCTTTTAGTACATTAAGACCAAAAATTCAAAAAAAAGAGAAGAGAATTTTCTTTTAGTACCTCTTTAAAAGTTTTCTTTTAAGATATTAATTCCAAAAATCCAAAAAGATTTTCTTTTGAGGTTCTTCTCTGGAAAATTAACGAAAAAACGAAAAAAAAATTCTTTTATTTTCACTAGAACTTTAGGATATTGCACATAGAAGAAAAAAACATACTTTATCTTTATCTTTAAAGTTTCTTTCTTAGGTAATCAAAAATCGAAATCCAAAAATGTTTTTTTTTTTTTATCTTTTTCATTTCTCATTTCGAAATCTTTCTTCAGGGATATCGAATGAAAATTCAAAATATTCTCTCTGGTTTATTCTTTAGATTTCCTTCCTAAAAAAAGAATCAAAAAATATTTTTCTCTTCTAGGATTTTTCCTTAATAATTACCCATAAAGTATTTGTTTCAAAAAGAAAAAAAAAGAAATATGCTCAAGTTTAGAATAGGTTAAGTCTAGAAAATTCAAAAAAAAAAGAAAAAGATTTGCTTCTTTTATTTCCTTTTTCTCGTCAGAGTATTCATTAAGGTAAGAAAAAAAAAAGAGAACGTTTGTTTGTTTGCTTTATTCGCAATCTTCCAGAACTACGCAAAGATCTGATTCATGCGGGGTCATGATACGTAGGCAACCTACATATGGTTCGATCGAATCATTTTTTTATTTCTCAAAAGAAGAAAAAAAATGGAAAAAAAAGAGAGAAAAAAAAGAGGTGAAATTATGGGATGTGAGAAATGAGAGGAAAGAAAAGAGTGATAATTAGAAAAAGAGAGGAAGGAAAATGAGCAAGCAAGTGCAAGAAAAGCAAAGAAAAGAGAGGTTGAAATGAACAAATTGGGATGATGCCCACTGACCTTTGTACCCTCGAAGTCATTTTAGAACCGATAACTGTGGCTAGGTGCATTGCACATAAAGTGAGATTATCTTATGTTAAATGCCCTAACGCTATATGGCCTCATTTTGATTCATAGCAGAAGGGTGGTTGGTTTGTGGTTTTTAAAGTGGTAACTCCTCTCTACAACATAAGGTCGAAAGGCAATGGCAGACGGCAACAGAATCGAGTCGGTTAATAGTGGTGCCCAAAAGCAATTGTTTGAACAGGGCAATGGGTTGGTTGAAGAGGTAAGGATGTTAAGACAAAACATGGCGGACATGTATCAGGCTTGGATGACTGGGAAGGCACCAGCCCCGCCACCACCTAGCTTCCTAGATGCTGCCCTTACCCAAACTCCGGTCATAGTGCCAGATGATCCCCCATACTCTCCAGATCCACCCGCTTATCACAGCTTTCCCAACCACCCTAGTAGCTCCATCACTCATCTTCCAACTACCTTTCCCAAAAATTGCCCTCCTGTCTTATCCACTGTTCCCAACAATGAACACCCACCCAGAGCTCACGATGCCCAATATTACCCCTCAGAGGTTGCCCACAAGGTTCCTAACTCATACAATTAGAATCCTCGGAATGAGCTTCATGTTGAAAATGAGAGGTCATCAGGAAAGAAAGGGCGAGATGAGATGTCCAGGGAGCTGAAAAGCATAGAACAGTCCTTAAAGAACATGCAAGGGATGGGAGACCAGGTTAACGTGTCTTACAAAGAATTGTGTATGTTCCCTGACGTTCGCCTGCCCGCGGGGTTTAAAGTGCTAAAGTTTAACTTGTATGATGGGTGTGGAGATCCGGTAGCCCATTTGAGGGTTTATTGCAGTAAAATGAGAAGTGTTGGCGAGAAAGATGATTTGTTGATGGCGTATTTCAGTAAGAGCTTGACTGGGGCAGCTTTGGAATGGCATAATCGTCAAGATGTCGATAAGTGGCATACATTGGGCGACATAGCTCAAGATTTTGTTCGACACTTTCAATACAAATTAGACAGTACCCCAGACCGCTCCTCCCTATATAAGATGGAAAAGAAACCGGAGGAAAGCTTTAGGGAGTTTGGGCTTAGATGGAGGGAGCAAGCTGCTCGAGTCAGTCCCCCGATTGGTGAAAAAGAAATGGTTGAGCTTTTCCTACAAGCCTAGGGGCCCACCTACTTCAGTCGATTGATTCTGACCTTGGGTAAACCTTTCAATGATGTGTTAAAAATGGGGGAGATGGTATAAGAGGGAATCAAGTCAGGCAAAATCATGAGTTATTCGGCATGGAAAGATACTACGGAAGACATTCAGAACATCCCAATAAGTTTGGGTGGAAGAAAGAGAAATAGAAAAGATGATCCGCTGAGCATTCCTGTTCAACGCTTTCAACCTCGACATCGACCCCATGGATATCCTTGTGCACCAGATGATCCTCCCCAATGCTACTTCTCTCCACGTAACCCCCAAAGTCGTACATCACTTTCCCAGCACCCTATCCACAATGCACCACCATATGCTCCACACCCAGGAGGCCCGCGATAGCCCGCACCTCTTCCCCAAATGTCTTACCTGCCTCCTCAAGCATATCAGCCACCTGCCCGCAAAAGGTTCCAACCGAGGCCAGAATACAAACTGAAAAGACTACTGAAAAAAGAAAAGGCTTTCACCCCTATTGGAGAATCATATGCCAGTTTGTTCCAAAGGTTGAGGCAATTGGACATGTTGAAGCCGATTCAGATAAAAATGCCAAACCCTCTGCCAAAGAAGTTTGATTTTTCTCAAAGGTGCGCATATTGCTCCGATGCCCCCGGTCACGGTACAGAAAAGTGTTGGCACCTGAAAAATGCAATTCAGAAGCTTATTGATGCAGGTGACATTGTTGTGCAAAATCTAGATGCAGCAGACACTAGCCAAAGTCCATCGCCTGTTCACGATGAGACGCATATGGTGGGTATGATTTGTTTTGAAAAGGAATATGAGAATTCTTCTGAGATGCTCGAAAGTCCACGCGCTGCAAAGCTTTCAGTGCTATTAGAGGTTGATCTTAAGAACGAGCCGGCAAAGGGAACCCAAAAGCAATTTGTTAAGAACAATGTGATGAAGACTTGTGAAGGTCCTAGTATTGTTGACGCAAAATTCAGTGGCTAAGATGTCGAGCTTGGTGATTGGAAAGATGCTCCTTTCCTGGCTAGCCAGGGAGGAGTCTTAGTGGTTTATTTTGTTGTCATTTCTGTTGTCCGGTTTATTTCAGGGTCGTAATTGAATATTATCTTATGTTTCAAACCCTTTTATCCTTTTATCTTGCCTGGTTTGTTTAGTCGTAGTAACTCGTTTAGTGCTGTCTAGGTTTGTTCCAGGGTTGTAACCCCAGTTTAGTACTTGTTTTGTTGTTCAAACCCCTTCACCGTTTGTCTAATGCAATTTTTTGTTTTCTGTTTTCTGTTATTTTTAGTCATTTCTGTTTAGTTCTGTTCTCCTTTAATAGTTCTCTTCATGCTGGTTCTGGTGATATGACATGCACGCATAGTTCTAGGCCTGGTCTTAAAGGTTAGTTTAATCATGAAGCAATAAAATAATTTAGAAGATGATAGGGACACTTGAGGGAAATAAGTACAGATTTGAACATTTTAAGATCATTTGAAGCCCGAACCATGTGAAACTGGGGTAGATAATTGAGAAAGTTAATGGGGTGACAAGAATTCGTTAAAGGATAGTGCATCCCGGACTATTTGAATCAAGCAACTTTGAGTTCAAGTGCACCTCAAGTAACAAGATAAAGTCAAGGAAGTTTTCTCCGAATTGATGGAGGATATCCATTGTGAAGAGGGAATCACCCAACGAGGGTTCTGTACTTGACAAGACGCTAAAAAAAAGTGGAAGGTATATCAGTAATATCAATGTCGAAGTCGCAAAAGAAATATTGTGCATGATCTTCAATTTTTACCTCAAGTTGCATGTGTTGTACTTGGCATTTTCAGGGATTGGTAGGCCCTCTTTCAGCTACCCAAACACTTACACCATTTGATACACTTCTGAGCCTGTACTAATTTCTTTGACCTCCCCTATTTTGGAATCAAGTTAGAGTCATGCGGAAAAAGAAAAAAAAAGTTTATGTCCCCATAGGTTTATTTTGAAAGGTTCATTCCAAAAGGAAAATTCAAAAAAAAAAAAAAAAGAAGAGAAAAATAGTGATAAAGAAAAAAAAGAAGGAAAAAAAGAGAAAAAGAAAAAAAGAAGGAAAAAGAAAAGAAAAGAAAAGAAAAAGGAAAATAGTAACAAAAAGTAGTCTTGTGAACTACGTTTGACCTGATTCTTGTCACCACAAGATACGTAGGCAGCCTCACGGTTCGGTCCCACCAAAATAAAAATTCATTAGTCCCCAGGCAAAGAAACTGGGGCAGAAGTTGCGATTTTGCAAAAGATCTGATTCCAAAAGTTGTAATTCTAAGCCCATTCAAGTTGTTTCGAGCCTTTATAATATCCTTTCTTTCTAACCCTGTCCAAAAGCCACATTACAGTCCAAAAAAGACCTCCCAGATAATCTTTGAGAATGATGACTTTAGATATGCCGGGAGCACATGACTATAGGTTGGCTCAAATTTTAGGTCGAAAAACCCGATTAAAAACCTAACTTCCCTAAATTACTCAAAAAGAAAATCCCATCATCCATGACCCTCCCTCATCGTGATTTCATCGTCGATTTCTCAAATACCCCTGCCAAAACCCCAAATTCTAAATCTACAACAAGTCAGAAATCCTCGGTTTGTTTTCAAGCTTCGAATTAGCCGGAAATACAGGCTGGTTAGTTGTTCTTGGCAAGGACAACTAATTAGCCTCAATTTCGGGTCATTTCGAAATAGTTCCGGCCCTTTGCATCAATCCATTGGGAGTTGAACCCCTTGATTCTCTTCTCAGGTAAATCTTTGTTTCCCTTACTATTTCGAGAATTTTATTCCTCTTCCCATTCTTTAGATTTTTTCCCACATGTTTAGGGTTACTCAAATTTTTCGGAACCATGCTTTGTATAGCTCTAGGTCATTTCTGTTCTTCTCTTCTTTCCCTTAGTTAAGTTGTGTTGTCTTTTTGGTTTCAGTTTTGTTAGTGTTAATTACTGGCTTCAGTTTTGTTAGTGTTAATTGCTGGTTGTTGAGATTTCAGGCAGTCGTCTCAATAAAATTAGGTGTTTAGAACAGTTAAATCATGTTAGTTTAAATTGAAGTTGGTATTGCAGTTGATTCTTCTGTTAATTTGCTTAGGCATGTTTTAGTTAGCTTAAATGTTTCTGGTATAAAGTTCATGTTGCCTGGGTTTCATTATGAACTTGTTTCATCTTAACATTGTTTTCAAACTTTAAAGTTGTTCAAAGTTTTGGGCCTATGAGTTCTG
>NW_017670800.1:390520-432909 GCF_001879085.1 Nicotiana attenuata
TTTGTCGTTTGTGGGTATTTTCATACTAGACTAAATTGTCTTTTTTCTTTTAGTTTTGGGTAATTATTGTTTACTGCTATGGACTTTGCTAGACTTCAAGAGATTAGGGTTATTGTGTGGGAATGGTTGTAGCATCAGTGTTATATTTAATCATGGAATGAAATTTAGCATCATGAATGTGCCTTGTATTTGTCTAAAGCTGTAAGTTTGTCAAGTTATCACTTTAATTTTTCAGAGTTTTCATGAGGAAACGTAGTTGCACCCATTCATTAACGTTGGTCCATGTAACTGAGCTGCAGCTTTGACCTAGTTGTAAAAAATGTTGTTCTGTTTGGTTGCGCACGTGGTATGGGCTTTGCGTGAGCCCACTCCTTTCTTTGTGTGTGGACGCATAAATGCTCCCAAATAGCAACTGGGCCTGCTGATTGGTTTAGGCTCCTTCCAATAATTGAATGATTGTCTATCTTTATGTCACTCTCTTAACAAACGAGTTTGGGTTGAACCACTCGCTTGGAAATCTAAGTCCAAATTCCCTTAGCGCTTAATTAATTAGATTTCATTAAATTAGATTTGAAGTGCCATATTAAGTAAGATATAGTGTATGGCCCTCAAAAGCTTAGTTCGAGCTTCCTTTTAAAATCGGAATCGAGGTGTGCCATGCCAAATAAAATCTCAAACTCATGGCCCTCACTTAATTATTTTTAATCCTTTAGAAATCAAGGTGTGCCATTAGCGAACTTTCCATGGCCCTCGCAAACTTGAAGTGCATAGTTGCTTTAGGCGCGTAATTTAAATTAACTTCCTTAAAATCGGGTGTGCATTTCATGTGACCCAAATCTAAATCTTAACAACGTTAAATAAAATATGTCGCGCACCGCGGGTGCATTCCATGTCGCGTGGTTCAAGACATGTTTTAGATAACGTTGAATCTTCCTTAAAAATGATTAAAAGCGGTTAATAAATTAAAATCTACCATAGGCTAAAACATGTGTTAAAATCAGATAATAAGTCAATAATAACAGTTGAGCGACCGTGCTAAAACCACGGAACCCGGGAATGCCTAACACCTTCTCCCGGGTTAACAGAATTCCTTACCCGGATTTCTGTGTTAGCGGACTGTCAAACAGAGTCAATCTTTCCTCGATTCGGGATTTGAACCGGTGACTTGGGACACCATAAATCATCCCAAGTGGCGACTCTGATCTTAAATAATAATCCCGTTTTGATTGTCACTTAAATTGGAAAAACCCCCTTACACTCTTCCGGGGTGTAGGAAAAAGGAGGTGTGACAAGTACCTCACTAACCCAGATTAGGGATTTTTCTATCTTTTGTTTTTGCTCGTGGTTTGATTGTTTTTCTTTCTTTTTGTTGATTATTGGTGGCAATATATCTCTGTCAATGATAACTAGTGTTTTGCTCTTGTTCAATGTTAATCTGTCCTTGATAGTTTAAATATGTTTGCTTGATTATTGATGATTGAACCATGATTGCACTTGCAGTTGCCCCTGTGGCCATGAGTACTTATTAAAATCTGGGACTCACACTGTGTATGCAACTTTTCGATGATGCCAAAAAGAGGAAGAGATAATGTGCTTTACACATTGTGAAATAAGTGATATTTATAACCTAATTAACCTGGTCCTTGATGATAAGTGAATTTTCTAAATTTGGTATTGATGGTTAAGCTGAGTTCTTACAGGTTTCAAATAAGTAAAAAGCATAGAGTTTGTCATCATCAAAAAGGGGGAATTTGTTGGCCCAAGAACAGGTGAAGTTTTGAAGATTGACAAAAGAACTCAGACATGGACCATGACCATCTTGTGAAGCACAGTCATGATCAACCTATACATGTGAGATGCACGTGAAGGAGATAAGTCCTACTGATCAAGCAGCAGTATCTCCTGATCTGATCGAAAAGGTTGCATATTGGAAAAGGAGAGAAAGTCTCCTTATATGAAGAGAACACAATCTAGGATGAAGATAGTGTTAGAGTTTGAGATCATCATGAACTCTTCCACGATAGAGGAGCAGCAATTGAATCCCAATCAAACTCTAATTACTAACCTATTATATGTCAGTGTTGTTCTCTTTTACAGGTAATGCACACACACAGAAGTTAAACTTAAATTGAGAGCAAAAGAACAAGGCGATTTTGCAAGCAATTTATGTGTGATTTGAGTGTGCACTCCTGAAGCTACTTGAACGAGATAGAAGAACCAGTTCCAAGTGTCTATCTTTTATTCTAGTTCAATTGTAGTAGGTGATTTAACATTGTACCTTTCAGATTTCATAGAAGCAATTGTATTAGGTACCTAGAGTATTCAAGTTAGAGTTAACTTGAAGTTGTCGCAGCAGTTGAGGCTGTGTGCCACAACGGGATTAGAGTTAGTCCTTAGGTTTACAAAGAGTTTTGTAAATGCTGTTTTGGCTCAGTGATTTTAGTGGAAGTTTGGAAAAATCCTACTGAGTAGTAGGTCGTGGTTTTTTCACCTTTTGATCCAGGTGTTTTCCACGTAAAAATCTCTGTGTTATTTATTTTCTGTATTTATTATTCCGCAAACAGTAGTAGTTGGAACACCCAGAAGAACCAGGTCCTTCTATAGTTTATTCAAGCGAAAATTGGGTACCACACAAATCACCCCCCCTCTTGTGTGGCATTGACGCTTAAAACATCAGTCGAAGGTCCTCTTGTATATTGTTCCATCTTCGTCCAATGTGAACCTAGCAGCTTTGGTTCGTAAAGCCCTCGATTCTTTATGATCTGATCGGAGCTTTCCATTTCTCAAATATTTGATATACTTATTCCTCCAATCCCAAGTCAAAATTGTAGAGTTTATCTCGGCATGACCTTCCTCGATCACAGATCTCGATTACTGGACGACAGTCCCTGGGATAATATCATCTTCCTCGATTGATGACCCCAGGTTTGAAAGCGCATCTGCCTCACTATTTTGCTCTCGAGGTAAATGATCTAGAGTCCATTCCTTGAAGCGGTGCAAGGTCACCTATAGCTTGTCCAAGTATCTCTACATCCTATGCTCTCGAACTTCGAAGCTTTTGTTTACTTGGTTCACTACCAATAGGGAATCGCACTTGGCTTCAATGACTTCTGCCCCTAAGCTTTTAGCTAGCTCGAGACCTGCAATCATGGCCTCATACTCAGCCTCATTATTAGTCAACCTAGAAGTTTTAATAGATTGTCTAATAGTATTACCTATAGGTGGCTTCAAACAATGCCAAGCCCGGACCCTTTCACATTCGAGGCACCGTCCGTGAAGAGGGTCCATACCCCTGATGACGTACCCAATTTTAGCAAAAGTTCTTTCTCCACTTCGAGTACGAGGGTCGGCCTAAATCGGCCACGAAGTAAGCTAGGATTTGAGACTTGATGGTTGTTCAGGGTTGATATTCAATATCGTACCCGCCAAGTTCGACGGCCCATTTGGCCAATCGGCCCGATAACTCGGGCTTATGCAAAACATTTTGAAGAGGATAAGTGGTTAACACACATATGGAGTGACACTGACAATATGGTTTTAACTTTCTAGATGCGCTTATTAATGCAAGTGCCAATTTTTCCAAGTGTGGATATATAGTTTCAGCATCTCCTAAAGTTCGACTTACGTAATAGACAGGGAACTGCGTACCTTGCTCTTCTCGAACTAGTACCCCACTTACTGCTATCTCGGATACTGCCAAATATAAGTAAAGCTTTTCATCCACCTTCGGAGTGTAAAGTAGAGGTGGGCTTGATAGGTATCGCTTCAATTCCTACAATGCTTGCTGGCATTCTAGGGTCCACGGGAAATCATTTTTCTTTTTGAGTAAGGAAAATAACTTGTGATTTTGATCTGATGACGACCCAAGACGGCTATTCATCCTGTTAGCCTTTGTACGACTTTCACACTATCTACGATAGTAATATCTTCGATGGCCTTGATCTTGTCGAGGTTGATCTCGATTCCCCGGTTTGATACCATGAAGCCGAGAACTTGCCCAAACCGACCCCGAAGGTACATTTTTCTGGGCTAAGCTTCATGTTGTATTTCCTCAAGATTTTGAATGTTTCCTGCAAATGAGTTAAATGGTCCTCTGCGCGCATTTACTTAACCAACATATCGTCAATGTAAACTTCCATTGATTTACCTATCTGTTCCTCGAACATTTTGTTAGCTAGGCGTTGGTATGTAGCTCCAGCATTTTTTAGCTCGAAGGGCATTACATTGTAACAGTATGTTCCAAACTTAGTGATAAACGAGGTCTTCTCCTGGTCCTCCGGGTTCATCTGAATTTGATTGTACCCGGAATAGGCATCAAGAAAAGTAAGGATCCCGTGGCCAGCCGTGGCATCGATCATGCGATCGATGTTAGGCAGTGGAAAGGAGTCTTTAGGGCATGCCTTGTTCAAATCCTTATAATTTACGTATATTCTAAGTTTGTTTCCTTTTTTAGGAACTACAACTACGTTGGCTAACCGTTCGGGGTATTTTACCTCCGGAATGGACCCTATTTTAAGAAGTTTAGTTACCTCATCCTTTATGGATGCTTCACCTCAGACTGGGTCCTTCTCTTTTGCTTCACCAGTTTGAATCCGGGGTCGAGGGTTAGCTAGTGAGTTATTATTTCCGGTGGGATCCCTATCATATCTAAATGGGACCAAGAGAAACAATCCATGTTATCGATAAGAAATTGAATGAGTTTTTCCCTGAGTTCAGGGGTTAACCCCGTTCCTAGGTATACCTTTCTCTCAGGCATACACTCAATCAGTATGACCTGTTCCAGCTCCTCAACCGTTGATTTGGTTGCGTTTGACTCTTCGGGAATAACGAAAGTTCGAGGAGTAAGGAAATCCTCTTCTTCCTCTTCGATTACCTATTTCTCCGATTCGGTCGAGGCTGGGGACAGTGATTGTAATTTGGCCATCTTGTTATCTTTAGTGCTTGATTTTCCCGAGGCCAAAGACTCTGGTATCGGTGTCACCTCATCAACTGCAAACATTTCCTTTGCAGCGTGTTGTTCCCTGTAAATTGTTTTCACACCATCCATTGTTGGGAATTTCATCATCTAATGAAGGGTTGAAGGTACTGCCCTCATGTCATGGAACCATGGCCTCCCGAGTAGTGCATTATATCTCATGTCGCCTTCAATGACATGGAATATTGTATCTTGGATGGTCCCGGCCACATTCACTGGTAGGATTATCTCCCCCTTCGTTGTTTCACTCGCCATGTTGAAGCCGTTTAGAACTCGAGATGCAGGTACGATTTGGTCCTGTAGGCTGAGCTGCTTTACGACCCTTGATCTAATTATGTTTGCTGAGCTACCTGGATCCACTAGAACACGTTTAACTTGAATTAAATTTAACAAAATAGAAATTAACAGGGCGTCATTGCGCGACTGAGAAATGCCTTCCGCTTCCTCGTCATTGAACGATAGGATGCCCTCGGGCACATAACTCCGAGTTCGTTTTTCTCTGGTAATTGACACCTTGGTACGTTTGAATATAGGCCCTTGTGGAACATCGACCCCGCCAACGATCATATGTATTACATGCCGTGGCTCTTCCTGCTCATTCTTTCTATTGCTGTCTCTTTCTCTGAAGTGGTTCTTAGCTCGATCACTAAGAAACTCTCGAAGATGACCCTCGTTGAACAATCGAGCTACCTCCTCTCTAAGTTGTCTGCAGTCTACGGTTCTATGGCCATGCGTGCCATGATATTTACACATCAAGTTTGGATTTCTTTGAGAAGGATCAGTTTGTATAGGTCTAGGCTACCTGGTGTCTTTGATCCTTTAGATAGCCGATACGATCCCCGATGCATCGACATGAAATTATACTCTGATAATCGAGGTGCTTCCGCTGGATCAGTATGTTTATCAAAACCACTCTTACTCATAATTCCTCGAGAATTTTGCCCTCGATCATTCCTTCGGTCGTTCCGAGGAGGATTGCGCCCCGGGTCATTGTTTCTTCGATCTGCGATATATGGCTGATACCGTTCCCTATTTGACCTTGGTTCCCTGTCGGTATCTCTCAGGGCCTTGACTGCTAATCTATTTGGATGAACTGAACCCGAGGGCGATCCCAGCTGGCCGTCCTCGACCCTGATCTTCGATTGGTAACAATTATGCACATCTATCCAAGTTACAGGTGGGCACTCGATCAGATTTTGCTTCAACTATCGTGACACGACCGAACTCCGCTCGTTCAACCCCTGTGTAAAAGCTTGCACGGCCCAATCATCCGAGACCGGTGGTAATTCCATTCGCTCTATTTGAAATCGGGATACGAACTCCCTTAGCATCTCATCACACCTCTGGTTTATCTTAAAAACGTTCGATTTCCTTGTCGCAACCTTTATGGCCCAAGCGTCTGCCTTCATGAAGGCGTCTGCTAACATAGCAAACGAATCGATAGAATTCGGTGGCAAGTTGTGATACCAAATCATTGCTCCCTTTGGCAAAGCTTCCCCAAATTTTTCAACAAAACCAACTCGATCTCGTCATCATTTAAGTCGTTTCCTTTAATCCCGCATGTGTATGAGGTAATGTGTTCATTGGGATCGCTCGTCCCGTTATACTTAGGTATATATGGCATACGGAATTTCTTAGGAATGAGTTTCGGAGCCGCACTCGGAGGGAATGGCTTTTGTACGAATTTCTTGGCATCCAAACCTTTCAAGACCGGGGGTGCCCCTGGTATTTGATCAACACCGGAGTTATACGTCTCTACCTTTTTTTCATTATCCTCAATCTTTTTCTCTCCCGACTCGAATCTTTTGGTGAGTTCCTCGAGCATCCTCATAATTATGGGGTCAGTCCCCAAGCCATTACCATTCGATCTTTCTGGCACCGGCTCAGTACGGCGAGTGATTTCTGGTTCGACCACACTTGGAGTTTTATGCTGACTTTGAAGCTCAACGATAGCAATATGTTAAGCTTGTAGCATCTCGAATATTACTTGGAGGCTAACTCCCCCCTCTCCTATACCCTGTGTTCCTTGGCCACCAGATCGGACTTCCCTGCATACACTTCCTCCGGGGTCTGCGCCTAAATCCGCATTCAAAGAAATGTGTGAACTAACATCGACGGTTTCACATTTGGAACTTCCGGGTTAATCGGTGGTACACCGGCTCCTGGAGCAACTACATTGTTGTTTTTCCCATGAAATCCAAGACCATCATCGCCGTGTACGGGTGCGTTTGTGAGTTTGACATGTTTTAACCTGAGAACAAAAGTTCTTGACAAGAACAAGTGTGAAAATAACGTGTGTTATCAAAATTAGTACTGAAATAACCACTATTATCTTTAGCCCTACGGTGGGCGCCAAACTGTTTACCTCGAAATACGAGTAATAATCAAACTTGTTTGTGGTTTTAAAAATACGTGATTTAATTCAATACTAATAAATAACCAAGAAATCAAACATATAAATTAAAGAAGTAAGTTGGATCTAACCAGTGCTTAAGCAAGTCTTGACCTCGAGCTATGATGGCCTCGAGGTTGGTCAACAAGAAAAGTAAAGTAAAGACAATAAAGTTAAGAGACAATTCTGATGAGTAATGAGCAAGGAAGTAAGAGAGTATATTCTTTTGCCAATGATTGATGATGAGTTACAAATGATTGGTATTCCCTTTATATAGTAGGGGAACTCTAAATAAGGTACATTACTATTTTCAGCAGGGAATCTTATTGGGACTGCTGTCTAACCACCTAGTACAAATCCGCACTAACTCGTACAAATCTATTCCAGAATTTACGCCGAGATTGTAGGGCCACCGCGGAATCCCGCTCTTTCTGTTATAAAACCATAATGGTATTATCTCGAGGTTGATCATATTCGGCCCCGGTATTCATCGAGCACTTTGATCTTCGAGATTCGTATTCTGCCTTCGGGCTCGAGCTCGGTTCATATTGAACTTGTTCCCAACATGACACCTCGAGCCTACAAAATCGGTGACACATGATTTTGACCGTATACAAAGTTAAAAGGAAAAATAAAACATTCCTAAATTTCTAACGTAAATAACAGAAAAGTCAAAAAATGCATTCCTAAAATTCATGAAAAATGAGAAAAATATGTTTTCAAGAAGGAATTAGATTTTGTTCAAATCCTAAAATCAAAGCTAAATAAAGAGAGAAATATCTTTTCAACAAGTAATCGAACTAAAGAGAAAAATACTTTATTAAAGAAAAAAATCTAACTACTTTTGCTATGGGAATTTTCTCCGGGAACATTGATCCTTATCAAACAAAAACTTAGGAGTCTTTTCTTAACCCTTTCATAATTTACGTTTTGAATTTTAGAGATGTTACGTTTTTACTTTGACTACAATCTTATTTCTTCTTGAAAAGTGTCAAACTCATTTTAATTGATGTAAGAAACGAACCATCCTTTCTTTTTTATAAAATTATATTTAACGTTAATTTGTCACTAAAACTAAGAATATTTTAACTCATATAATTATTTATGGATAAAATGTCGTTCGCTTTCTTTTACCCCTTGAAAATAGAGTTCGCACTAGACAAAATAGTCATTTAATTAATTTTCCAATATGTAGGAATAATTATTTAATTAGTTCCCTAATATTAATCAATAATCATTTAATTATTTTCCTAATATTTAGGACTTTGAGTTTTCAATATTATCATTTAATTATTTTCCTACAATATAGTACTTTTAAATCAACTAAAAATTTAGTACTTATTGATTTTTTTCCTTATTTGAACTAGAATTATTTCCTTTAAATGATATTTGAACCTCTTTGGTTCCTTATCGATTTAAATTTGTTTTAAGAAGTCAATTATTATTAAATTAAGGGTTTACCAAATAACAATGATTTTTTTGCTAAGACTCTTTATGATATATATAGTTGAAAGAGAAGTTAACGTAATTATAAATATAATAAAGGTACTTAAAAATGTAAATGTTAGTAATTGATACTTTTTAGTGCATTATGACATTTGTAATTCCCTCCATAGTTATTAGACCATCAAGTACGGTTAATAAATATTTATAAATTATAGAAAAAATACTACTGAATATTTAGCTTATGAACACGATTTACGGTAGTTAAAGCAATTTAATTATAAATTTATTTCTTTTACAAATGTAGTTTTTATTTTTAAAAGTAATTTTCTTTTTCTTTTGTTTAATTTAGTTGTGGATGTTATAAGTTGAAGCATGAGGTATGATGCAAAAAATTTCTGTCTCGCTTATAATTTAAATTCTGCTAATCACTATAATTGTATTGCGTACGAAAAATGTATTTTCTTTTAAAAGTTATATCCCATTAATTGAATTTAGAAAGACTGTAAATAAACTACTTATAAAAGAATCTGTAAATAAACTCTTATATGATATTAGTATGTAAATTTGTAAAAAAATAAAATGCGTTTGATATTATAAAAAAAGTACACTTAAATACTAGACAACTTGAAGAATGATGGTGTGTGCGCATTACGTTCAACTCATGCAAACTAGTTATTGGATATTGTGGTGTTAATGTATTTTTAATCTTTTTAATCCTTGTTTTTATCCGAGCTATTCTTTTAAATTTATATATATATATGATTTTAAATTTTCGATATTATCAGGAAGAATATATAAAATAAATTAAATTTCGATATGGGACAAACTTGAAGAAAGATGGTGTGTATTATTTAACTCATGTGAACTAATTATTTTATATTGTGTAAATAAATTACACTTAGATAATGAGCAAGCTTGAAGAATGATGTTATGTGTTGTTCAACTCGTGTGAACTAATAACTGTATATTGTGCATTGATCGATGCATCGGGTAATAAATTTTCCTAATCTTATTTGATCCTTATTATGAGTTCAAGTTTTTATATATATATATATATATATATATATATATTAAAAGTACGAAGGTCCTTAGCGAAATGTCGTTCACCTTTTTTACCCCTTAAAAATAAATTTCACACTAAAAAAAATAGTAATTTGACTATCTTCCTAATATTTAGGCTTTGAAGTCAGCTAAAATTTAAAATTTTATTTAATTATTAAATATTTTATGATCTGATTAGGTAGAAAGTCCTAATGCTTAAAACTTTAAAATCAACTAGAATTACCTTATAGAAAATTATATACTACTAACATTTAAACGGTAGAACTTTAAATTCAATTAGAATTATGGAATTTATGGCAATTAGATAGCAAGGGATTAAAATCCAATTCGATTCAAATTCACTATAGTAAGACCACAAGATTCCACTCTCAAAAGACATATTCCACGTAGGACTTTACCTTACATAGGACTTTGAATTTGAGTTTTTGATAGTACTATAATTCTTTAACCAAAATAGAGTTCTAATTAACATCGTCTTTCTAATACCGGGTATTAAAATCTATATATGCTCATAATTATAATCTTACATGGAGTCGTGTGTTTTTATGTATTAACTATCAAAAAAAAAACATTTTTCCCATTGTAATTTACAGGTGAGTTCTCATTTTCTGTTGATGCTTTTTAAGCTGTTCTTTTTCTTGTTTTTTTCCCTTCCAGTTTTTCATTTCCTCTTCTTGCTTTATGTATATATCCTGTAATTTATGTCGCNAGCTTTTTCATTCTTATTCAACTTTAGTTTGTTAATTTCTCTATATTAATTTTCTGGATTATGCAATTGAGGTGAATTACATTAAGTTTTGATTTTAGTTAGATGCGAACTATAGGTTCTAGGCATATCTATTTTATTGTCTATTTTGTTAGTGATGCAAACAGCAGTTTCTTATATTTTTTTCACATTCATCCCTTCTTCTTTTTTCTTTTTTAGTTGGTAACGCATGGACTATACATGCCTTTTGCTTACTAATTTGAATGAGAGTGAGTTGAAGTTTATGCGGTTAGATTTTGTATTATTTTAATTTCTAATTCATAGTTTAACTAGATATTTTGTGAATATAAATGCAGTTACACTATTACTTTTCTTATACTACTTACCGCTCTTGTAGTGTTGATATAATTTTATGTCCTTACAATTTTATTTAATTGCCATGATGATTGGTATTCGATAGTTAATTCTTGAGAAGATGGCGAAATGATATTTTTATCATGTTAAAAAAAAGTAAAACAGTGTATTAGGAATTCAATTTGGTGTCTCTTAAAATTTTGAAAGAATACTTAAAGTAGATACCAAAGGCAACTCATATATCATGAACCAACAAAAAATCGAATCATTCTGGACTTTAATATTTCAATATAAAATAGTCTCAAAATTCTTTTTCTAAAAAATACGTTGGTATGGAAGAAAAACTGCTTGGATAAATAAAATGAAAATAATATAGAGTTGAAATTGGATTGATTCTTATATTTTCGAGAAAAAAAGTGGCTATGGTAATTCATGTGATTATTGTGGTCCGTATTTTTTTCTTTTATCTTTTTGTATTATCAAATATGTACAAAATAAATGCTTTTAATTGTAATATTTCGAGCCAACATGCACATAGAGGATAATGGCAGGAACATGACATAAAGAAATTCATATATAAGGTGATGTACAAAAATCGTATCAATAATAAATTGATGATAATTTATCACATGATAGATTAAATTCATTGCTTATGATTCGAGGACTTCTATTTGGTTTAATATTCATCATTTTTGTAACTTGTATTTTTGTCTTTAGTTATTATTTTATAATTCAAATAGATTTTAATAATATTTAGCAATATTATTTTAAATAAAATTTATACTTTGATATGGGGCACATGCGCAACGCGCGTAACCTAGACTAGTTATATTAAAAGCACGAAGGCCCTTAGCAAAATGTCGTTCGCCTTTTTTATCCTTTAAAAAAAAAATCGCATTGGATAAAATTGTAATTCAATTATCTTTATAATATTTAGAACTTGAAAATTCACTGAAATTTTAGTTACTGTTATAAAACAATAAAAGAAGAAGAAGAGTATTGCAGAGAAAAGTAGAGAGAGAGAATTCTTATTGATTTGGGATGAATTACAATGGAATAGAACCCTCTATTTATAGGGAGAGGGTGACTTAGCCACCAAGTAATAAACCCTAGAATCTCTCTAAATATAGACATTCACCATAAATAAAATTCTATTTATAACACTCCCCCTTGAATGTCTATTTAACAGATAATGTGCCTCGTTAAAACCTTAACTAAAATAAAACCCAGTGGGAAAAAAATTCTAGAGAAGGAAAAAGAGTACACATATCTAACAATACGCCTTTTGGTTGCCTCGTTAAAAACCTTGCAAGGAAAACCCAGTGGGACAAAACCTTGTAAGGGAAAAAGAGTACAACGCGTATTAACTCCCCCTGATGAGAGCATCAATTCACATCCTTAAGCATTTGCATTCCAATCTTGTGCACCATCTTCAAAAGATCTTTGGTAGAGATTTGATGAACAAATCAGCTATATTAACTTGAATGAATATATTGCACCTTGAAATCATCATTCTTGATAGAGATGAATTGTCTTCATATGATCTTGTTGGAATCGTCAGTTCAATATCTTCACATAGAGGTGAAAACTCTTGCTATCATATTATCATGCATATAGTTATAGCAAGATACATTTGTGCACAAATTGCACTGAGGATGTAGTACTTCATGACCATGAATTCTATATGCTTTAAGCAATTTAAATCCTTCAGGGATTGTTAAGTCATATAAGCCATATAATAGACTTTAGATGCATATCAAGTTTTCATGTCATGCTAGACATATAAGATATCGAAAACTGATTGCACATACCATTGACTTTATACTTTCAAGTGTTTGAACTGCAGGTCCAAAACTACATGTCTTTCATATGAAACCAATTCTACTTGAATTGTTTCTCCAGACTTAAGATCCTCATATATATTTAGCGCTATTATAGATGTCGTCGACAAACATTTTATATCGGTTCCAACCTCCTTATTTTTCATAAAGACATAACATAGAGATCTCTTCATTCATATATTCAGGTACCTGAATCTCTCATGAGATTTTATGAAGTGTTATGTCATGTGATCTTCTAGATCACTTGCCTCTTTATTATGATCATTTTGATCATTTGCTCATCTTCTTTATCAAGAAGTTTATTTGAAACCGATTTGTCTATACGCTTTAAGCGTACCATAGACTTTGTCCTTCTAGGACTTAATAGGAGCATTTGCAATGAGAATATAGTTACTTTCTTTGGGTCAGCAAATGCGTCTGGCATGCTTTGCAATATATTGCAAATGAATTATCCTTTTATGAACTTCAAGTTCATATTATCTTATTCGAGGATCTAGATGTACAAATGATAATTCATTCCACGTAACTTTTTCTCAACTGTTTATCATGTCTCCCCCTCATGTTAGAAAAACTAACTTGTTTCCTCAACTTTGAGAACCCATCTTTGTGCGTTATGGTGTTAATCAAAATATACACCGCACATCAATAATAATAAGATGGAATTATTTGGTTCCTGACCCTGAACCACTTGTGAGGGGAGAAAATAATATACTTTCGTATATAACGTATATCAAACTGATATAGATAACTTTGTTCTCATAAGCAATAGTTTAGCTATTAAGTGGAGGCACTCAATAAATCATTTTGCTAAACCAACTGTGATGTAAACCAACTTATCAAGATGAACTATCTTGAATAGAAAATCTGGAAATTATGCTCTAAATTAAATTATTGAGCAAGTTACCTCGCAAACACCATGTTGCGGGTTAATAATAATCGCACATGTAACCATCTCATAGATGCATCTTATGTGGTATACATGGCAGGTGAATGGGCCCATATTCACCTTTGATATTTCCAGCATTCATGGGATTCAATCCCAATTTTAATTGGTCTATTAATTAATGAGAACAAGCAATGTAAGAGAATTCGTAAAGAACTTTCTAGTTCTTTAATATTTACCCATGTGAATTCTCTTTTATTTTTGCACATCATACTTGAATTAACATGGCTAAACCAATTATGCCAACTGGATAAATTATCAATATTGATAAACTTCAGGTTTACACCATGATGTGTGCAATTATGAATAAACTCCAAGTTTATTATGATATGGGTTTTTATATCAATAAATATCCACTTCATTGTGGTATTCTTTTGTTTATGTAGTACAAATTGGAGAATAAAGCGGGTAGCTTTTCACATACATATTACCCCGCTACAAGTTGTAGTAATAGAAGATATTAAATCTTTCCTTTATTTATAGTCTCAATATAATCAACCGCTTTCGCGTATACTTTGGAAACTGAATAAGTTTCTTTGAGACTTACTACAACACAATACCTTATTGGTAATTAATTGTGTTTCTCCAAAATAGTATAATTGGCTCTTGCAGAGTTCTCAATTAATTTTGTAGTACCACATATTCATCAACACCCATATGGTGAATATCTCTTTTAAAGAGAAAGTTATACCATTATGGTTATGGTCAAAATTATATGCAAGATCTGTTTCTTGCATTACCGTTGTCTTTTAATAATCACAATGCCAAAATATTTTGGCGTACAATAGGTACGTGACCAATGACCATTCATGCCATAATAATGACATTGTTTTCTTATATCATCTCAAACCTCCTTCTAGAGGTGAGTGTGTTATATACACTACCACTAGCACATTCATATTCTTCCAAGAATGAATATATATTCATAAATAAGATGTTGTCACATTCACATCATGAATGGACCATAATCATCTATATGTGCTTTATAAAATCTCATGTCAAATCGATGACAAATATTACTTTCAGAGAGTGAAGGATTATTTTGAGAATCCTTATTATTCTCATTATCACAATGATGACGATTATAATTTCGTCTATTACCACGTCCACATCCATTGATACCTTCATGGTAATAATTTTGTCTTCTTTCAGACTTATCACATATTGCTATCACATTCTCTTAAGGGAATGAGAATGGAGCAAATTCAATGGGACAGGTTTTCAATTCTTTGCCCACAATCATGGCAAGGGATAACTATTTTACCACTTTGGGTGGTTATAATTTCTTACTAACTCCAATAGAGTTATAATCAAATTTATTGTCTTTGCTCGTATTTAAAATCAAATTATAGAATGTCAAGAATCTAAAAGAGAAAAATAAAGTAAAATACTTACCTTAAATCCAGAATTTAATCATGAAGGAAGTTCATGGAACAATTGACAACCATTATGCTCCATCCCAAAACTTCTACTCAATATATTAGAGTCTCGTGCTGATAACGTGTAATAAAACAATAAAAGAAGAAGAAGAGTATTGCAGAGAAAAGTAGAGAGAGAATTCTTATTGATTTGGGATGAATTACAATGGAATAGAACCCTCTATTTATAGGGAGAGGGTGACTTAGCCACCAAGTAATAAACCCTAGAATCTCTCTAAATATAGATATTCACCATAAATAAAATTCTTTTAATAACAGTTACTAAGTATTCCTTATTTGAATTTTGTAGTACATACCTAAAATTTATGACTTAAAGACAATTAATATCTTACCTTTAATAAATCATTAAAAAAGTCAAATATTTGGAAGGTCAGTACACAAATTTACGTTCATTTGAAGTAGTCAACAACTAGAGTAATTATATTGAAGAAGAATTCTACTAACATTTACTCAAAAAGTTACATTAATTTATTCTCATTAAGTTGTAAGCAAGAATAAAATTAAAACTATTAAATATATAGAAAAATAATATTTCACTCTTTTAATCGTGTCTTCTTTTATCTATCCAGAAACTATTATAATAGCACGAAACTCCAAGGGGAAGTTGATCGATCATTTTATCATTTAAAAATAAATATCATATTAGACAAAAAGTCATTTAATTAGTATTTTCTACGAGTAGTATTTAGAACGATAAAGTTAACTAAAATTTTGACTATTATATCTTTCCTTATTTGAAAATATATGAACTCATAATATTTAGGAATAATTTAATCCCAGTAAGATTTTACTTATATTTGTTCAAATAGTAAATTTTTACGAGAATTTATTTTAGGAATTATTATTTTATCAAAAACAATAATAATCCATATGACATTAGAAATATTTCACTTCAAGATGCAAAGAGACTCTTAAATTAATCTTCTTTTTTTCCTATCCAAGTGCAAATAACGGCAAGAGGAAGAGATGAAAACTGTAAAATCAAATTGTACAAAAATCTAACTCAAGAGCTCAAGATATTGTCGGATTGCTAAATTTTGAAGATCTAAGACTTGGGTTACCTTTAGAATTGTAAGTTTGATATCGTGTTAATTTTCAATATTTTTATTGGATTGGGAGCTTTTGGTTAATCTTTTTGTAATAGATTTAAAAAAGAGAGAAAATATGAAAAATATAACATGTTAAGTAATTGAAACAGATAGATGAAAGAAATTGACCTGAAATGACCTGACATTTTAACAGTTTGAATACATTCTCTATGCCTCAAAGTGTCTTATTATACGCATGAGTAAGTCAATATGATCATATTCAAGTGAAGTACATGTTATTTTTAAAAACGAAATTGAAATATTCATACATTATACAATAGAGATTATTATATTTTAAAAATATTTATGAAGTACATTAAATTAGTTTGATCAAAATAACAGGTTTTTTATTTCAAGATCACAAAGAGGAGGCAATTAATTGTTAGATATAGTTTTAATAATGCAAAATAATATACCTATGCAGGAAATCCATTCAAGGAAGTCAAGACTGCTAGAGTCAATTCTGATGAATAAGGAAAGCAAACAATCAGTAAAGATTACGATGCAATGAGCGGATCTGGGCACCTAAGGAAAGGAACGGCAAATCTGGAAGGAATCCCATCAATAAATCAATCAACAAAGAATATCAATCAGCTGCGTTGGAGAATCAAGCAAGCCTAAAGTTAAGGCACACATCAAGGGCAGCAATCCGGAAGTTCAAAGATTTGATAGCGATTAGTACATGACTAATTTTGGAAGAACCAACAATTAGGGAGCAAATCCTCATTCATTAAAAACTGCTGAAGGAAGGAAATTAAAGTGAAGCAACGGCTAGTTACCTTATTCTTGGAAAGAATCAATCTCTTTCCATGGATCAAATTTCTTGGGTTGCCAAGCCTCAATCATCATCAAAGTATTTATATCCTGTCTTAGACCTCAATCATACATACTTTGATCACACCAAAACTCCTCTCTTTATTCTACTGCAAACAAACATTGTAGTTCTCTAAGATCTGTTGTGTAACAAGTTAGAGAAAAAGGAGAGTATAACACTGGTGAGGCATTGTATCAAAAAGGAAAAACGAGTGTTAGAGGAACTGTAGTATCAAATCATTTCCACTGTACTCAGAGAAATACATTCACTAAAGAGAACTCCCTTGCAACCCAAGGGGACTGGACTAGGATTCACATTGAATCCGAACCAGTATAAAAATTCCGGTGTCTTTAATTCCTGCATTTACTTTCTGCAATTTCCTTTCTAATATTACAACTGTTGAACTGCTATATTCAGTCGACTATTTGTTAAATTAGTCAACTAATAATTCGATAAGTTTAAAAAATATACAATTCACCCCCCCTCCCCCCTCATGTACTTTCAATTGGTATCAGAGCAAGGCTCACATCTTTCTTTTGCTTAACAGCTTGTGAGAAAAGATCATGGCAAATCAAGTTATCATAGGAGCTCTCTTTCAGGAAGAAACTTCACAAGTTAGACCACCATACTTCAATGGACAGTATTTCTCCCATTGAAAAGTGAGAATGGAGATCTTTACCAAGGCATATGACGTTAAAGTTTGGAGAGTTATCAAAAAGGGAAATTATCCCTTGCCTGAAGTCACTCCACCACTTGCTGATCCTGAAGATATTGATTCATACACAAAAGAGCAATTGTAAATGGTACAACTTAACAACAAAGCAAGGAATTTGCTTCATAATGCCATAAGTGGTGAAGAATATGAGAAAATCTCAAGCTGCAACACAGCCAAAGAAATGTGGGACAAACTTAAAGTCACATATGAAGGAACTCGCAAGGTAAAGGTAACACATATAAATATGCTAGTCCACGATTACGAATTCTTCTCAATGAAAGAAGGAGAATCCATTGAAGAAATATTTGCAGAATTTAGCAAAATAATTAGCGATCTAAAGGCGTTTGGCAAACCCTATACCAGCGGTGATCAAGTTAGGAAAATTCTAAGAAGTTTGCCAACCACCTGGCAGACCAAAGTAGTCACACTGGAATCTCAAGATCTGAACAAACTATCCTATGATGAACTAAGAGGAGAACTCATAGCGTTCGAAAGGACGCATCTAAAGAAGACTAGCCAAGAAGAGAAAAAGAAAATAGTTGCATTCAAGGCTTCAACTAAAACCACTGAAAATGAAATTGACGATGATCCTGAAGCTTTACAAGAAAAAATCGCTATGATGTCAAGAAACATGGATGGACTAATGAGAAGATTCCGGAATATTAAGAAAGGAAGAATTCCACCAAGACGATCCAAGCAATTCAATGAACAGGATAAGAACGATGGAAAGTGCTACGAATGTGGAAGATTTGGGCATATTCAATCAGAATGTCCGGAACAAAAAAGAAAGATCTCTAGAGGCTTCAACAAGAACAAATCCTTCAGAAGCTGGAGCGATAAAGACACCTCAGATCATGAAGAAATAGCAAATCTTTGCTTCATGACAATCCTGGAAAATGAAATGAACAAATCTTCAGGATGCTGGACAGATGAGGACAATTCAGATGAAGAAAACGAAAATTGTTTCATGGCACGAGGTGAAACAAGTGAGGTAAGATCTTATAACTGTGAAAGATGCAATGAATTGCAGAAATATTCTTGATTTGACTTTAAAAGAGTCTCAAAAAATGATGAGTGAACTTAAGAGACTCACTAAAGAAGTTAAAGACTGGAAACTCAACCATAAAGTATGTGAAATTGAAAAGGAAGTACTTCAAGAAGAGTTTGAGGAATTGCAAATACAACTCAATGGCATGCGCAAGTCACCAGTCACAGTTCTGTTAAGTCAAACCAGACGACTTATAAGTCAACAGGAAAAAGACCAGCCAGAACCAAGTCGACTAGTAATAACACCACTGAAAGACCTAAAAGTAGGTCAGAGGTTACATGTCATTACTGTAACAAGAGTGGTCATAAGTATTCTTTTTGTCGCTTTCGTAAAGAAAACCTTTCAGGATGGGTTTGGAAACCAAAAACTAACTCTGAATCTAGCAATACTAACCCACCAGGACCCAGGCAAGCTTGGGTACCTAAAAGAAAGTAGTCACTTTGTTTTGCAGGAACACCACAGAATAAGTCTCAAGGGAAAACAGTATCTAGACAGTGCGTGTTCCAGTCATATGACGGGTGACAAAAACCTGTTCAAAAAAGTCACAAAAATTGATGGAGGAAGTGTTAAATTCGGGGATGACTCAAAAGGCAAAATAGTTGGTACTGGAACAATTCCCTTTAACAACAACTGTGACATCACTGAAGTGTATCTGGTTGATGGCCTCAACTATAATCTCTTGAGCATAAGTCAACTTTGCGACTCAGGATATGAGGTAAATTTTAAGAAAACAGGATGTGCCATTGAAGACGAATCAGGTAAAATAGTTCTTCCCGGAAAAAGGTATGGAAATATTTATATTCTTGATAGCTTTGAAAAAATAAGTGGTCATATCTGCTTATCCTCTATGTCTGATGATCCATGGTTGTGGCATAGGAAACTTGGTCATGCTAGCATGCATTTGATAGAAAAACTGTCTAAATATGAGTTAGTTGTTAGCCTCCCCAAACTGAATTTTTCTAGAACTCATATATGTGATGCATGTCAAATAGGTAAGCAAACCAGAAACTCTTTCAAAAACAAGGATATTATATCTACCTCAAAACCTTTGCAACTACTCCACATGGATTTATTTGGGCCCATTCGAAATGCTAGCATAGGAGGAAAAAGATATGCTTTTGTTATTATAGATGATTTTTCACGTTTCACTTAGGTAATTTTCTTATCTCATAAGGATGAAGCATTAAGAAATTTTAAAGTTTTCTGTAAGAAGGTTGAAAGAGAGAAGGGATATCTTATTTCAACAATTCAGAGCGATCATGGTGGAGAATTTGAAAGCAGAGCATTTGAAGAATTCTGCAATGATCAAGGATACACACATAATTTCTCTGCACCACGCTCACCACAACAGAATGGAGTTGTGGAACGAAAAAATAGAACTCTCCAAGATATGGCAATGACCATGTTGCTAGATCATTCATTACTAAATCACTTCTGGGCAGAAGGCGTGAGCACAGCGTGTCACATTCTAAATTGATGTCTTATAAGGCCCATTCTGAAGAAGACCCCGTATGAACTATGGAAAGGTAAACGTCCCAATATCAGCTACTTCCATCCCTTCGGAAGCAAATGTTTTGCTCACAATAATGGTAAGGACAATGTTGGAAAATTCGATCCAAGAAGTGATGAAGGTATTTTTCTAGGCTATTCCTTAAATAGTAGAGCTTTTAGGGTATATAATAAACGCACATTATGTGTGGAAGAATCAGTTCATGTTATATTCGATGAAAATAATCCCTTGGTCGAGAAAGGAGTTACTGCAGGTAATGAAGAACAAGCTCAAGAAATTCAGGAGACAATCAAACCTCAAGAGTCGACTGACATATCTGCGGCAACAGAGTCAACTGGCGAAGAAAGTAGTAATGTACCAGATCAACCAATAAAGTCGACTGACAATATAGTTCGTCCAAACGAATGGAGAAGCAAACCTGAATATCCTCAAAAGTTTATTATAGGGGATCCACATGAAGGAATGAAAACAAGGGGATCTCTCAAAAAGAAGGAAAATGTTGCATTAATCTCTCAGATTGAGCCAAAGAATATAGAGGAAGCTCTATGAGACTCGAATTGGGTTCAAGCTATGCAAGAAGAACTAGATCAGTTTCGTAAGAATCAAGTATGGAGTCTGATACCCAAACCTGAAAATGTCTCTGTAATCGGAACCAAGTGGGTCTTCAGAAATAAATTGAATGAGGATGGAAAAGTCATAAGAAATAAAGCCAGACTGGTTGCTCAGGGGTACTCACAACAGGAAGGAGTCGACTACGATGAAACCTTCGCTCTAGTAGCGCGTTTGGAATCCATACGAATTCTTCTGGCATAAACATCTTTTAAAGGGTTTAGATTATTTCAAATGAATGTTAAAAGTGCCTTCTTAAATGGCTTCATTGAAGAAGAAGTTTATGTAAAACAACCTCCTGGGTTCGTAGACTCAGAATTCCCATATCATGTATACAAGCTCTCTAAGGCATTGTACGGACTAAAGCAAGCCCCGCGTGCTTGGTATGATAGACTGAGCTCATTTCTTGTTGATCATGACTTCACAAGAGGTAAAATCGATACTACTCTATTTATTAAAAGATCGTCGGAAGGTAACCTCATCATTCAGATCTATGTTGATGATATTATATTTGGTAGTGCTAACCCTCTTATGTGCAAGGAATTTTCTAATCTTATGCAAAGCGAATTTGAAATGAGTATGATGGGTGAGCTGACATTCTTTCTTGGACTACAAATTCAACAAACTGAAGAAGGAATCTTCATATGTCAGACCAAATACACAAAAGAACTGATTCAAGAATTTGGTTTGAGCAATGCAAAATCAATTGGCACACCAATGAGTCCTTCCACAAATCTAGACAAAGATGAGCAGGGAATTCCTGTTGATGAAACTAAATATCGTGGAATGATTGGATCATTACTGTATCTGACAGCAAATCGACCGGACATTATGTTCAGCATGTGTAAATGTGCCAGATTTCAGTCAGCTCCCAGGGAATCACACCTAACCGCAGTAAAAAGAATCATTCGCTAACTTATTGGGACTGTGTCTCATGGACTACGGTATCCTCGTTATAACTCTTTTAAATTAGAAGGTTTTTCAGATGCTAACCTTGCAGGTGATAAGGATGACAGGAAAAGCACAAGCGGCACATGTCAATTACTGGGAAAGGCTGTAATATCCTGGAACAGCAAAAAATAAGCTTCAGTTGCGCTATCCACTACTGAAGCTGAATACATTGCTATAGGATAATGTTGCGCACAACTTTTATGGATGTCTCATCAACTGGGTGATTATGAACTGTTCTTTAAGCCTATTCAAATTTTCTGTGATAATTCTAGTGCTATTTGTCTTTCAAAAAATCCTGTGCATCACTCGAGAGCAAAGCATATAGATATCAAGCACCACTTTATTAGAGATCATGTTCTTAAGGGTGATATTGAGATATCTTTTGTTGGAACCACTGATCAGCTAGCTGATATTTTTACTAAATCACTATTAGAGGAGAGATTTTGTGAATTAAGAGATTTACTTGGTACTACGTGCTTTACTAAAAAGTTTTAGGACCTATATGTATTATTCTGATTTTATAGGGTAATGATTGTCCTTCACTCATGCATTAATTACTCTCCGTCTCTTTTCCCTCTCTTTTCTTTTCTTTCACATCAGTTCGTCGTTCAAAGTATGGAAAACCAATCATCGCGTCCCTTTAACTGAGAATTTTTCCTTTTCTGTACTCAACCGCCAAAATTATCTTCTTAAAAGAGAAAACCCTTTTCAATCACTCTCATCCTCATCCTCTCTCCTAACCTCCTGTCACGCCCCAAAACCGAGGGGCGCGACCGGCACTCGACCAGGTAGCCCCAGTCGAGCGGACCTGGGTGCCTTTCCTATCCCACGTGTTACCCCGTGTTTTCATTACTCATTAATCAAAGTAAATATCCATTTATGATTTAAACACCTTTTTACGAAATATCCATAACATACATGGTTACTTAGCATGGTTTACAAGTTACATCGCCCAACATACAAAGTACATATTTACATAAGTTCACAACCCACATTTCCTGTCTACGGAGCCTCTAAGGATACAAAAGAGTGATACAATACTTGCCGGTAACAAGGCTCCGGCTATACCTTACACAAACACCAAAATAAGACTCCGGGAATAAAAGCGGCATGAGCCACGCAGGGCCGGGAAAGGAAAGGGGCTCACCAATACAGCTGACGGGAAGTGAAGGAGTGCTACTGTCGATGAAATGGAGTACCTGCTATAGATCCACCTACAATCATAACATGAATGTAGCGCCCCCGGCAAAAGGGACGTCAGTACATTTGAATTGTACTGGTATGTATGAACAAACTTTACCCCAAGTAAAATCAAACAATACACAAGTAACGAACAGTAGTAGAATCAACGATCAAATGCATATGAAAGGAACAACCAAAGCCAAACAAGTTTCACAATCTCTCCTTTTCCCCTTTCAACATTATCACATCAATGATTTCACAAATTTCCCATATTTTCATTTCAATAGTGATTTCGATCACTTTTCCACCCTTATTACCTCGGCCACCCTTATTACCTCGGCTACCCTTATCACCACAACCCGCACCTTATAACTTCATGTTGCGGCGCGCAACCCGATCCCACCGGACAATCACATTTCACACAACAACAATAGTTCACAGTTCAATCACATGGCTTCAGGCCATCCAGAATATCACTTCACAACAACAATAACAATTTCACAATGAGTTTTAATTAACCTCAATACCATTTCCATCATATACAACAGTCCGTATACAATTTAAGTCACAACAATAATTGCCCACGACAAGTCACATATGATATTAGCACAGTTGTTTCAATTGCATCAATTACGATCTCTTTCCACCATTTGTTACACAGCTCTTACCACATAAACACATTCACACACACACACACTTGGTTTGTTGCCATTTACTTACACCATTATATCGGGAGACTTAACCAACAACGTTCAAGGCATATTAATCACAAGAATTCACAAATAGTCCACATAGGTAACACATACCAAATACTTGTACACCAAACAAGGTGACTTTACAAAGGTTAAAGTTAGCCATACATACCTGGAATCGAATTTCCCCTTTTTACTTCTACTTCGGCTCACCAATATCCTAGTATCGACAATCTAGTTCACAAGTTAACACATAAATCTTAGAATTGAAGTTCACAATTACTACCCGAACTCATTTAGGTTGTCAACCCCTCTTTTGCGAACCTTTACTTCTACCCAATTCCTCTTACTATATTTTAGGTTTTAAAAGACATGCATGTGTATTTCAACTTCCATTTTCAAGAATCAATGCATGAGAATCCCCCTTTTTGTTTAAATTTAAAACAAATGAAAAAGGGTTGGGGATTTTTACCTGCAAGAACGAAGATGAAGACAATTACTTGAAATTTCCCCGGCCCGGGTGACTTTGAAGAATCAAGTTGATGAAGGTGGGACTCTCTCTCAAGAACTCTCTCTTCCCTCTCTCTAGTTTGTTCAGAAAATATGTTAAAATGAGGGGTTGGGGTGTTTTATTGAAGAAGGGGTCGGGTTTAGAATTTAGAAAAAAATAGGAGCTCGAGTCAGGTTTGCGGTCGCACTTTGCGATCGCAAAGTGGAAATGCGGTCCACAGAATGGACCGCAAAAGTGCTCCAAAACTCTGAACATTCTGTTTGGGTTTGTGGCAGAAATGCGGTCCGCATACCCGTTCTGCGGTCGCATAACTGCCCTTTACAAAATCTCAAGACGATTATGCGACAACTATGCGGTCCGCATATCAGTTATGCGATCGCATAATGGACCGCATTTTGACTTCAAATTTGACTAACACACTGACTCACTTTACGGCAGAAATGCGGTCCGCATACTTGATTTGCGACCGCATTTTGGACCGCATAATAGCACTTTTCTGAAAAACTTTGATTCTTGATTTTTAAATGCTTAGATCAGTACAAAGGGTCCGGACTAACACATACTCGGAACTGGGCACTACGAGCTACTAGGTTTTGAGTACAAATTTTCACGGGGCCTTACACCTCCGATCAAGCCCTTCCCTTTCAATGGCTAAGCACCCCAGAAATCCCTCTGCCTCTACCAGAAAAAGCACCCATTCCAAAGCTAAACCTCCAACTATGCCTCTGGAACAGGTAGACCTAGGGTCTGATCGCTCTGAGGGTTTTGCCTCCTCTCAGGGTGACTTCTCTGAACACTTTCCACTCCTTGGGGAAAAAGCTTCTGGTAAGTGACCCATGGAAGAACCCCCTATTTCGTCTACCCCAAAGAAATCAAGGGTTGATTTCTCTGCCTCTCTTGAATCTGACCTAAATTTCTAGGATTCCCCA
Source organism: Nicotiana attenuata (assembly GCF_001879085.1). Taxonomy (NCBI): domain Eukaryota; kingdom Viridiplantae; phylum Streptophyta; class Magnoliopsida; order Solanales; family Solanaceae; genus Nicotiana; species Nicotiana attenuata. The sequence continues at coordinate 415,728 of NW_017670800.1, forward strand.
TGGAAGGGTTGTCGAACTTGACGACATGGAAGCCCTCAATTGCAAAGTCAAGGATCTCTTCGTTTATCAAGGTTGGGCTAAGTTCTTCTCTATTCCTCTGCCCAAAGTATATGAATCCCTGGTTAAAATGTTTTATGCAAATCTTCGTTCTAGCAAGCCTGATAGGTTAGAATCTCTAGTGTTAGGTAAGCGCATTGTTCTTGACTGTGCCCTATTTGATTCTCTCTTTCAGTGTCGTTGCTCTGGTTTTCCTACTCTGTTTAAAAATATCTGGCCTGATAACTTTGAAATCTCCTTTGACTAAGCCAAACAATGTATAGTTGAAAGTCCCTCAGATCCCCTTCCAAACCAACTAGGTCCAAGTGATGTTAGCTTCGAAACTAGGGTTCTGGCCCACATTGTGGCAACAACTTTGCTTCCTCGCACTGGTTCCTTTTCAACCTTCTCCCAAAAAGACACATTCTTTGTCTATTGCCTTGTCACCAAACTCAAAATCAAGCTTTCCTCTTGGGTTATCAATTTCATGATCAAGAGTGTTGAAGATCCCACTAGTCTTCCCTATGGCATGGCAATCACTCACATTCTGGAAGCTCACCAAATCTCCTTGTCTAGCTATCCCTTCATCACTGTCTCCAAGTCCTACAACTCTAGAGCCTTTGCTAGTATGGGATATGTGAGTGTGGAAGGGTCCTGGGTTAAGAAGCACGAGAATGAAGCAAAGCATGCCCCTGTAGAGCCCAAACCCTCACCCTCTGTTCCTCATTCCAATCCTAACAATCCTGATCTTGGTGAAACACTTCGTGCCATCAACTCTCAACTCTCTGAAATCAAAAGTCTTCTCATAACCACTCAGTCTACTGTTGGTGATATTCATGCTATTTCCAAGGAAACAGGGTCTGATGTGTCCAAAATTAGAGTTGTTGTTCTCAAGGTTAGGGAGAATGCTGTCAAAGCCTTCAGGGAGATTGGTGACAGGTTGGATGGAGTGAGCATCTCAGCCAATACGAGTTTTAAACAGTTGAAGGAGGCTATCTGCAACACCCTTACTTACTTTCTGCGCCGCTGATATGGATGTTTTAAGACAATTTCTTTTGCTCTTCTGGTTGTTGGGCTGTGTTTTCAGCCTTTGGACAATTTTTTTTTTCTGCTCTGTGGATGATCTTTATAACTCTTTCTAGGCTATATATTATGTTTATCTATCGTCCTGTTCCCTCTTTGTTGATGCCAAAAAGGGGGAGAAAGTATAGGTTCTACTGTACAGGTACAGGTACAGCAGTCGACTCTACCATAGACGAGTCAACCGCATACATTGAGGGGGAGCATCAAAGAAAGTATAGGTTATACTTGTACAGGTACAGAAGTCGACTCTATCACAGACGAGTCAACCGCATACTTTGAGGGGAAGCGTCATGGACCAGGCACCTGCATACATTTAGGCATTGATGTATCTGATATAGTTCAAATATAATTATGATACATTTATCATGCAATTATCATACAATTCTTGCAACCTCTTCTTTTTTCGAGTTTCAATAAGAAATTTCACCTAAACCCAACTTTATACTTAACTAATCTCCCTCAAAACTGAGATATAAACTCCAAGGCATATTCTCAATCATTTGCAAGAATATGCTATCCAAATAAATCACAAAATTTGAAAATATGAATATCGAATTAAAAACTTCAAAACTTTTACATGGAATGGTATTGAAAATAATTCTGAAAACAATCTGAATGCTTCTTCATTTTCAGTATTGTCCAGTCTCCCAGCAAAAGAACAATGCAATTGATGATTTTTTTAATAACATAAAGTTGTCGGCAATGATGAGACGAGAGAAGATGGAGATTATGGGCATAGATTAAGGGATATTGACGTAAAAAGGGAAGGAGAGAGAAGAGGAGAGGGGAAAAAAAGGTAATGATGTAATTGAATCCCTTAATTGAAGGCACTAATAATAGGGTGGGAGCCTTTTAAGGAGCAACGTATACAATTTGTAAGAAAAACCTAGATACTTATTAAAAATTACAAAACATAAAGAAAATAGGTAAATAAGTTTCTAATATAGTATAGCTAGGTAAAAATCCATATAATGAAGTTTGAGAATTAATTAAAGACTGTTAATACATAAGCTACTATTTCTAAAGTATCAATCAATAATTAAAAAGTTAATATAATTGTGGACCTATTAGAAATCCTTTTTGGGTCGGCCTCTTGACTTATACCTCTATTGAAGGATAGGTAAATGACTTGGAGCTACAATTTCAGAGATACTTGTGTTAGGTAGGTCCAAGGATCACTGATTAATCTAACAAGTGAAATCATTTACAAGATCAGAATCTCACATCTATACTCCGAATAAGTCCGAACAAGCTGTAATAACCAATACCTGCAACCTCAGATGCAATTACATGACATATCACATAACTCAAACACTTGTAGCGATAACTTCTAATCACAGCAGTTGCTCAAAACATCCGAATTTCGATAATAAGACTTTTATCAAATAAAGCCTCATTCCAACACTTTCGTATACTGCCAATGATAAATGAAACACATAGGAAGTCATAACCACTCCTCAGATCAACCATTTGTGAAGCCACTTCTCCTTTAGCAAAGACCATAGCAAATTTCTGAGCCGAACATCGATATTATCCCTCTAACACGCTGAAACCGAATCAGTTTGTATTCATTCTAGATCCCAACAATCTCATCTAATTCCAACAAAACTACTCTGGTGCCATGACACATCAATACAATCTAAAGCCATAACTCGTGCAATCCGCGCACCATTAAGCAACAAATCTGAATGTACTCAAATCATGAAAAATGACTTAAATGAGAGAGTTGTACCGCAAGCTCACCAGTACCACCACACCAAATGCTGAGAACCCATCACACCTCGTAGAAATAAAACACACGAATCCAGCTCGAAGGATCATACCTCCACATAACTTCGCTGAAATGCGCGAACCTATCCAAACACTGGTCCACATGAAACACCTCAAGTCACTAAGCTCAAAATCGACAACCACGCGCAATTTGATGTATAGAACCAAAGAAAATCATCATAACCACGGCGAAGCAATTGACATAACCTTACACAGACCCGAAAGGACACAACCGATACGCCATCCGGCGAGCAATACCCAATACTCTTCCTGCTCTAATTCCACTGAGAGGCCCCAATAAAACCGCACCACATGTGCCTATAACCAACAAATCCTAACACCTCGCATCACAGAAAGATAACTCATAGATCTCCCCAGATCACTAATAAGCTCAATAACAATCGAATCAACACATCTCTCAACAATACAACTCGGAGTCAACCAAGTCGACTCGATGTAGAACATACCTCCATATTGGCCTACTAATGAACCCCTTATCAAGGAGCTCCTGAAGCTGCTCCTTCAACTCCTTTAACTCCACCGGTTCCATACGATACGGTGCCCGGCACCAAATCAATACCGGGATCAACAACCCTGTCCAGCGACATGCTCGGCAACAGGAAACACATGCAGAAAATCCCTCACCACCAGAACTGAATCATGGTAGGAGTCTCTGCACTGCCATCACGAAGGCCAAATAAGAAAGACAATCCTCCCCAACCATCCGCTGGGTCTTCAAAATAAAACCACCTTGCTAGGAACATAATCCGTCGAATCTCTCCACTCAATCCGTGGAATTCCCGGCATAGCCAACGTCGTCGTCTTAGCGCAAGAGCCCAGAATAACACAACACTGAGACAACACCCAATATCATACCAACATCTAGCATACTAAGCAATAAGGATCCACTCGGGTCTCCAAACCTCCGATGGTCACCACACAAGGCTGACACACGCGACCCACAACCACAACGTAGCCTGTTATGAGAACTCCTAGTCTCCTAATCCATATAGCAAACGAATCACCATATCCGATCCCAATCCCACCGTCCGAATATACAACACACCTCTAATACCCAGTCGTCCCATGAGAGGTACTCCTATAATTCTTTTGTGCCACCAAGCAACTCGAATATCAGAAGTCAATCCAACAAGAGAGTGCCGCAATACTAATGAAGTATCCTCAACTCAAACACATCGCCCTTTCTAGAACGTATACTTTCATCAAGCCATACTAGTTAGTAATATCATTTCCCTAGTCATCTGAAATTGTCCATGCTACCTAAGAATCTGTGACCCCCCTTTCAAAACTGAATCGTGACCTTACACATGCAAATCTCAATCCTACACAATATACCACATATATCGTACCATCCTAGGATAAACATGAGAACTTCACATTCCACTACGAGCCACAACTACTACGTACTCAATTAGCCAAGAACTTTCCATTTGCACAAAACTAAACCGTCATGACTGATTCCTTCTAACTCAACCAAGCTATGCAGGCCACTAAAACCCAAGAGCATTGCCGCGAAACACCTGCAGAAACTCATTACCTCTTAAGCATCCAAAGAACTACTCATATCTTTTACCATGCCGATCCAGCTTACTACCAAGTTGTCATAATCCTCTGAGTTCCTTCTGATTTACCTTCAAATATATGTTTTCTTGCTAGTACACCACTATCCTTAACTAAAACTTGCCCCACAAACTTTAACGTAAAACCACACCACCTAAGGTTCATAAGCCGTTGAAAACTCTCTTAAATATCCCCAAAAGTACCACATTCCAAATGCCCACTCTGAAAGTACTTTAAAATCAATCTTTTACCTCCTTTACACCGGGGTACATAATCCATAGTCATACAAAATTGCCGCAAGTCCCGGTATAACTCAATATAAATAATTGATTGATTGAAGCGACATACGGATCCAAAAAAATTTCAATTGCTACATATACATTTCTGAATCCATAAGAAATCTTTTAAGAGCCATCTACTCTGCTCAAAACTAAATTGCACTGCCTAAACAAGCCAAAATGACACATGTCCCATTAGCACAACAACACTCAAGGGAGTAACCCCACCTTAATGCAACCAAATAAATTCCTGCTCCATGTACATTACCTCATTCACCAATAACATCTCAAGTCATTCCACGATTCTTATACACCCATAAAGCATAACACAACCCCTATCAAAAATTTCCTTTGTTCGGGTCATCCTCGACCTCAACCTCTGTAAGCCATAACTGATTCGCCAGTATGCCTCAAACTGGAACCAACATAGCACTTAACCGTACAATCAACTGATCAATAGCAAACTCCCCCACTTGGCTCAAAGCCATAGATCAAAACACACAATAACTCATAATGCATATGCTCTATTACTGCCATAATAGTGAGATTGAACTAAATTCTTCATAAGCTCGTACAACACAGACCATCTAGTACTTCAAATCTTCTGCAATTCTCGCATTCACCCTCGTAACAGTCAAGCCCACTCTCTTAAGCATCAAAATTCAAATTTATCACATATATTCACTGGTAAAAGAGGTCTTCCAACAAACAACATAAGGATCAAACAAACTTCAGAACGCTCTACAGGAGATAACCCACCTGCTTCGCCTCAAACTAACATCTATTTATACCCTTCCACCGCCATAAACATTACGCAGACACTTAATCTTCCTGAGTCTGAACTCATATCACAACGTGAAATCTACTTCACTTTCCTACTAGGCAACATGAAAAGATCCTTCATAACATCCACAACTCGAGGCTATACATCAAATTACGATGGAAATCAAACACCAAATAGTTCTTGCTACCCCAAAGCAGACCCTTCTCGCCTCATTCAATCCCTATGAACATATCTCGCAGTCACATCACTCTCATCACGTAGCTATCCCTTCATCACTTCCCTTAATAGGGACACAACAGACTATATAGATCCGGAAAACACGCGCTCAGCAATTTAACAGCTCAGGACTCAAGCTATAGGCAAAATTCGGCCTCAAGTCTTCCAGACTGGCCCAACATCAACTCACAGAGATCACATCTCGCCCCTCGATTAAGGAATCACAAGCCATTGATGCACATCCAGTACCGAGCGTTCATGTGTGCATACGAACGCGTAGAAGGAATTTAAAGACTTACATTTCAAGCTGAATCAAGGACGCACGACAAGAATTCAAGAATGTGAAGTTTTTGCTAAAGGTAATACAGCCTCCCGAGGATAAATACAAACGACTCCGTACCAATCCGCGAGACTCTACTAAGCCTACTCATGACTCCCGAGACCTATGTAACCTAGGCTCTGATACCAACTTGTCACGATCCTAAAACCGACCCGGTCGTGATGGCGCCTATCGTGAAACTAGGCTAGCCTACACAACTCCTGAATTAACCATTTAATCAATAACAATCACTTTTAAGCCTTTAATTAATCAGATATATCGTAATGTAAGTCTAAATGAATAGTGCAGAATAAATACAGAAGCCCGACATCGGGGTGTCACAAGTCACGAGCATCTACTAAGGTCTAAACACAACTAAGAATCTAAAATGTACTGATACAGTCTAAGCAATACAAGAGGGAGAAAAACAGTGCTGCGAACGTCAGGCATCTACCTTGCTAACTCCAATGACTCTGCCACTCAGCAATCAACATCCGCTACCGGGTTCAGAACTACCTGAATCTTCACACAAGATGCAGGGAGTAATGTGAGTACGCCAACTCAGTAAGTAATAAAAGTAAATGAAAGCTGAGCAGTAAGAAAACACGTAAGCCACATCATAGCGCTACAGCAAATTCAACACATTTCTAATACAGTACAAAAGTCATTTACTTCGTAAATCAAGCTCAGTTTCAGTAAAAATCTTTTAAAACAACTTTCAATAGTTTCAAACGAGTGATAAAAACAGTGAGTAAAAATGATTGAAACGTAAACAACCCCTCCGGCAAAACATGTACCTTAAACCGCCCCTCGGGCACAATATCAACAGCACCAGCCCCTCGGGCTACCTCACAATCACTCGTAATCAGCCCCTCGGGCATAACATAAATCAAGAACCGCCCCTCGGGCAACATGGATTAAGAACAGACCCTCGGGCTTCAATATGAATCAACAACAGCCCCCGAGCTACAACACATCACTCACACTGGGTACCCGCGCTCACTGAGGGTGTACAGACTCCGGGAGGGGCCCCTTACGGCCCAAGCGCAATAACAAGCCATCTTGTAGCATAATCAAACAGGCTCTCGGTCTCATATCAATCACAAGACACCTCGTGGCATAATAAATCAGGCCATCGGCATCTCATATATCACAAATCAGTACCACATGCTGCGGCGCGCAACCCGATCCCATGATGTCCTCAAAACACATGCCCTCGGCCCCACTCAGTCAGATCTCACTCAAGCCCCTCGGGCTAACAGTAAAACAAGTACTTGGCTCAAAAATCATTTATGAAATCAAAAGGAGTGAATAAAATCGAGTTATGAAAACAGTAAGAACATAGCATGACTGAGTGTAAACATTAAACCAAAATAGTGAGGTAAAACAGTAGTGAAAGCCTGTAAGGGTCCAAAAAATCGGCACAAGGCCCAGACAAGGCATTTAGCCCCAAACACAATAATATTTTCCAAAATATAGCAATATCAAATAGTTTTTAAGTAAATACGCGACTTAACAGTCGTACGGGATGGACCAAGTCACAATCCCTAATGGTGCACGACCCCACGCTCGTCATCTCGTGTGTGCGTCACCTCAAAGTAGCACAACGATGTGAAATCCGGGGTTTCATACCCTCAGAACAGTATTTACAATCATCACTTACCTCTATCCTGTCCAAACTCTAGCCCGCGATGCCTTTACCTCTCGAATCAACCTCTGAATGCTCCAAATCTAGCCAAAAGCAGATTTATACCATCAAAATATGCTAAGGTAACAAAACCCACTCGAAAATAACCAATTTGCATAAAAAATCCCGAAATTGGCCACCCCCCGGGCCTACGTCTCGGAAATCGATAAAAATCACACCAATAGACTCCTTACACTCTCACGAGTTCGTACATACCAAGAACATCAAAATCGGACCTCAAATGGCCCCTCAAATCCCCAATTTACACTCTCCAATTTCAAGCCCTAATTCCCCAATTTTAGGCTTAAATTCCACACATTTCATGTTTAAACAAGTAAGAATCAACATAAGATCAAGTATTAAGTCCGAAATTCTTACCTCCAAGAATTTCTCTTTGATTCTCTCTTCAATCTCCCTCAACAAGCTCCAAAACCGAGTCAAAAATGGTGAACTTAGGCCAAAACTCACGAAAATGGCCTTTTAAACATTCTGCCCAGCGATTCCAATTCCTTCTTCGCGAACGCGGTCAAAGCCTCGCGTTCGGAAAGAAAGAAATACCTTTGACCAAAAATCCTCTTACGCCAACGCGAACCTACCCTCGCAAACGCGATGCCTTACTCAGCTTAGCCCACTCGAACGCGTCGTCTAGTCGGGAACGCGATGCTTTAGGGCCTAGTGCCCCAGTCTGCTTCACCCTTCTACGCGAACGCGAACAATGCCATGCGTTCGCGATGCACAATCCGACTCAATCATCGCAAACAGGGGACCAACATCGCGAACACGAAGGGTAACTGGCCTGCCTCACTCAACATCTGTTCGCGAACGCGAATGCCCTCTCGTGAACGCGAAGAGCAAAACTATGCAACACTGAACTGAAGAAATCTGCAACTTTCAAAATAAGAATTTGATCCGTTTTACCACCCAAACTCACCCAAGGCCCTCGGGAACTCAACTAAACATGCCAATATATCCCATATCAACAATAAAACTTGTTACAACCTTCGGAACTCTCAAAACAACATCAAAACACCAAGTTCAAAACGAATTCAAGCCTAGGAACTCCAAAAACTTCCAAATTCCGCTTTCGATAAAAAAGTTTATCAAACCTCGTCCGAATGACATGAAATTTTTCACACACATCACGAATGACACAACGGACCTACTCCAACTTCCGGAATTCCATTCTGACCCCTATATCAAAATCTCACCTATCAACTGGAAATTGCCAAAATTCCAATTTCGCCAATTCAAGCCTAAATCTACTCCGGACCTCCAAAACACATTCCGATCACGCTCCTAAGTCCTAAATAACCTAACGGAGCTAACCAAATCATAAAAATTTCAATCCGAGGACATATACTAACAAGTCAAAACTTGGTCAACCTTTCAAATTTTTAAGCTTCAATTGAGGACCGTTCTTCCAAATTTATTCCGGTTATCCTGAAAACAAAAATCGACGATTTACATAAGTCATAATACATCACACGGGGCTAGTCATGCCCGAGAACTGGCGGCGAAGTGCAAAAGCTCAAAACGACCGGTCGGGTCGTTACAGTGCCCGATTCCAAAAAATTTTGAAGATAACCATTACCCATAACATTACAACATATATGGTTTATTCTCAATTTCATGCCCAAATTCGTGGTCAAAATAAAAAAAATATGAACTTCTAGGTTTTTCTTCCAAATATATAATTTCTACTAATTTTCATGTTTAAATCTGTATATAGACCATGTATTTAACTCAGTACTACTGGAGATCACTTACCTTGTGTTTGATGATGAAAGTGGCACTCCAAAATTGCTCCAAAATTGGCCCCTATGGAAGAAGTGAATTGAAAATGAGCCAAACCCCCGATTTAAAGAGAACACTGCCCAGGTGACCCTTCATCGCGAATGCGGAACATACCTCGGGTTCGCGAAGCTCAGAACCCTCATGCCTAGAAATCCTTCTTCGCGAATGTGCAAACCCCTCGCATTCGCGAAGCATAATCTGCCTCAGCCCCCGAGCTCCTCTACGCGAACGCCAGACAGGGCCCACAAACGCGAAGCTTTACCAGCTAGCCCTTCGCGTAAGAGTCTGCCCACTCGAGAACGCGTAGAAAAAAAAGAGCCCAGTCCAATTTCCTTCTCCGCGAACGCATGAAGCCCATCGCGTTCGCGAAGAACAACATCCGCACCAGCAAACCAGCAACAACAGCTTAACCAAAATTGCCCCGAAACCACCCCGAAACACACCCGAGGCCCCCGGGACCCCATCCTATCACACCAACCAGTCTCAAAACATGACACAAACTTGATCGAGGCCTCAAATCACATCAAATAATGCCGAAATCACGAGTTGCAACCCAAATCAAGCTTAATGAACTTTAGAACTTCAAACTTCCACATTCGATGCCGAAACCTATCAACCACGTTCGATTGACCTCAAATTTTACACACAAGTCATATTTGACATTAAGGACCTACTCCAACTTCCGGAATCGGATTCCGACCTAGATATCAAAAAGTCCACTTCCGTTCAAACTTCTCAAAAACCTTCAAATTTCTAACTTTTGTCAAACGACTCCAAAATGACCTACGGACCTTCGAATCCACTTCCGGACGCGCTCCCAATACCAGAATCACCATACGGAGCTATTCCTAGACTCAAAATCCCAAACAAACATCGATAACATTGAAATACACTTTAACCCAGATTTATGAGATTCTTCTAAAAAGTTAACTTCCACAATAGGCGCCAAAACGCTCCTGGGTCATCCAAAACCCGACCCGGACATACGCCCAAGTCCAAAATCATCATACGAACCTGTTAGAACCTTCAAATCCCGATTTCGAGGTTGTTTACTCAAAAATTTAATCTTTGTCAATTCTTCCAACTCAAAGCTTCCAAAATGAGAATTTCTTTTCCAAATCAACTCTGAACTTCCCAAAATTTAATTCCGAACATAGGTACAAGTCATAATTGTCGCGCCCCATTTTTCTCGCGAAATCGGGTTTATGACATTTGGAAAGACAACTTGTTCCCCTTTAGGGATTGGGTTTAAGAGAATTGAAGAGTCGCCACCTAATGATTTAAGTGCATTAGGACACTAAGGAGGGTTGGAGTCAAGTAACCTGCGATTGGGTAAGGGCTTGAAATTATTCCAAGGGGAAGGTGTTAGGCACCCCTCAGAATCCACTAGTGTGGTTCCCGGCCAAGCTATCGTTGTGACTTTAGGTACAAATAACACATAGGCAAGTAGGACTTCAAATAAGAGGGGATTTTTCACATAAAGGTTAAAAATAAACAAAGTCGGAAAGAACTAAAGAGAGTTGATTTTCTTAGAAGAAACAGTTTTAAAAGTTTTAAAAGAAACAAAGAACAAAAGGAATGGGGTCCTAGGTTTATTAATAATATGGATCACCCCACACAACATCCGGTAATCACTCCTCAGTGAGGGGCTACACGTGATGTAATCGCGTGGTCATCATATCCATATCTACCCTTTCCCACCCCGTTAAGGTATTAAAGCGCGGAATGGTCTCGTTTACTTATTGCATGCTATTACCCGCCCCAATCCTATCATTCCTGGAGGTACTTGGGACTACTAATCCTAAAGGGAGGATAGGTTGGGCTTATTTGTGGTTTCAAAAGGTAAAATACTAAGGCGAAAGGCAAAAACACATATAGCAAGTTTGGGGAAAGCATATAAGCACACAAAAGGCTCAAATACACCTCCTTTAAACAGAGAAGAACATAATTTAGCATGTCTTTCACGTACTGTCTAAGGTCTGATTAAACTTAAAAGGTTGGGGCAGGCTAATTTATCACATATTTTCAGATAAGAAGTCCGAATTAGGCCTACATGCTGGTCGCAATTGATAAAGACTGATGCAGTTTATAGCTTTTAACCTAAGGCTTGCCTAAGAGTGGGACAAAAGCTCCTATGGGCATGATATCTACTGACTTCAGAAAAGAAGGAAGTAGATTGAATACATACTGACTAAGAGGGGTTACCGGATTATTAAAGAAAAGCAAACTTTAGCAAAAAGTTACAGGTTCTGCAAACATTATTACTGGTTCTAGACTCATAAGTGAGTGGAAAACGTTTCACACTTGGTTGATAGTTCTTATAGGCATGCTTTCTACGCGTTATTGATTTTAAACACTTTTATAGATTAAAAAAATGCAGAAAACCTACAACAATGATATCTAGGTGCTACATTTTATTACGAACATGACATCTGATTACATTTTTTGGTTATTAGGACCTATAGACAAGTTTGCCTAGTGAAAAGCGGGTATGCAAGAATCAGAAAGGTCCTATAGGCATATTTTCTACATGCGTATGCAGAAGCTACAGACATAATATCTACATGAAAGTGCAGGATCCCTATAGTCACGACATCTAAATGAGAATGCTGAAATGCTTATAGACATGGTAACTAAATGAGAATGCAGAAATCTTATAGGCATGGTGGCTATACGAAAAATGCTGAGATCTTAATGGTAGCTATATGAAAAATGCTAAAATTAGAGATTCCTATAGGCAAGTTATCTACCCTTTTTACATGCATGGTTACCCCTCCCTTTTCACTAACCAATCCCCAAAAGTTTATTACAGAGTTATTACAACCCAGAAGAAAATAAAGAAAAATACATCAGAAATTAAAAGTACAACCAAGGAGAGCTTGATTCAGACTCCATGTCTGAAATATGAGATGAACCAACTCCAAAGATCAGATTTCAAAGCCTTTCTCTCATTTGGGGTGTGTCAGAGTTCCCAAAGAGCCTCACATGGACTCCGGGCAGTACTTACACCCCAAATACATTACCAGACTAGGAGATAGTGCAGTGTGGAAGAGCCAACCCTCAAGTGTCCAAGTTCAAAGAGAACTCAGGGTCCCAAGGCAAGGCTCACAGGAGGGCGACAGAACCTAGGAACTAAGAGAGAGTGCAAGTGCAGGATTCTAAAAAGGGAAAAGGGGAAAGGAAACATTTCACATTGATACACATAGGGGTATAGGGAATGGGGAGATAGTAAAGGAAAAGCAAAGGAAGGCTGGTGGGGCATACTCAGCAATGAGGAATGCTGGCCTACCCCATAAGCCTGTTAGAATATATTGTTTAGAAGTTAGGATCCTTTAAGGGATCAAGTTCAAACCATAGACAATAACTTGCATATTGCCATGTTTTAAACTGCAACTCACAGCACATAAGGGGGAATAGGGAGCAAGGGTTCATAGCAGAAACAAACAGAAAAAGATTAACATACTAGTTTAAATATTTAATTTTGCAGAAGTAGTAAAGTAGGCAGGGATACAAAAAGCTATAAATAAACACATTGTGATGATGCTGAAACTTAAATTAGAACATACCAGTTTCAAAGGAAACAAACAAAGAGAAAGTGCAGTAGTCTTGTAAAAGCCACAGAATAGACAAGAAGAGAGTGCTAGTAAGAGTTCAGAAGAGATTGTAAAGTAGTAGTGGAGGCTTGTTAATCGTGTCTGCCTTTTGAAAAAAAAATAGGTCGTGTATTTATAGTGTGAAATTTAGCAGAAGTAGTAAAGTAGAAAAATAATTGAAGAACTGACTATCGATCAGTTACACAAGACTCCCTTTAATTAAGGGATTCAGATTCAAACGGGTATAAACCAATTAAGGAAAGAAATTAATCAAACACTTTGTGTAAAGCATGCAATTGAGGAAAAATACATAAAGGTTATTTAAGGACGGGGTTTGACAATACACGGTTTGGGAAAATAAGGCAAGGGAATCAATTAACAGCCAGTAAATCACAAGGTCTGAAATTTGGTATGAATGAACCAAGTCATAAAAGATGAAGAAGGGTTTTACCTAAGTCGAGTCACATAGGAAATCAGTAAAAGATGGAAAGAAATCAATCAATCTATATTCAGAAGGAAGTTTACACTAATTGCAAATTTGAAAACCATTTAGAGGAAAATTCATCATATATAAGGAGCATGTGAGCATGAAAGAAGACTGTCGTGTAAATCAGTAGAAAAAATCCAGTGTATAAGAGTTTAGCAAAAAGTTCAGCATTGTATGAAAACAAATGTCCAAACTTAGTTCAGAGACTCAAAGTTAGTCGACAGAGTTAAGGGTTCTTAAAATAAAACCCTAGTTCGATCAAATCACATAATCAAACCTCGGCAGAACCCCCAGATTCTAGGGTTTCCAACTTGAATCAAGTACAGAAATGAGGAGGCAAGTAGTTGAATCGAAACATGTTTAGAGGTTTCAGAAAAGAACTGAAACTTCTAGCATGCTTCTTCCAGCAACCAGAACTCATGAATAGCATGTAAATACAGTAAAAAAGTTCAAAGCAAACAGAGTAAAGAAACTAATTCGAAGCATGATGAGGAAAGACTGATAAGAAGAGTAAAAGAAAGCATGCTTAAGAAGATCCTTTTAAAAAAGACTTAAACAAGGTTCAGTAGAAGAAAAGAAAAAATAGTAAGAACACTTAAGAACATGGTAGAAGAATACAGTAGGCGAAACATACCAGACCATGGTAGAAGAAAATAGCAGAACATAGTAGAAAAGCATACAAGGACATAGTATAGAAAACACAGTAGAAGAACATACAAGAATGGAATATAGAAAGCACAATAGAGGAACATATGTGGTAGAAGGAAAACATAAGAACACAGTAGAGGAAAATACACACAAAAGCAAAGGAGAAGAAAGTCAGATAAACACTTAAGCATTTTCAGAAAACCCTAGATCGGAAAAGAAAGACTTCGAAAAGTAATTTTTGAAAGAAAAGTTAGGGAAATCGTTTTGAAAACTCAAGTAAAGCATAGATACACAACAGATCACTAAAAAAAATCGAAGAAAACCTCGAGGGGTTAGGGTTTCAGAAGAACCCTAGAAATGAGAAAGGCTTTGAGAGGTCATCGATCTGAGTCGGAGAGGCTGGAATCAGACTCAAACAACTATAGTACGCCGGAGCAAAGCCGGAGATGACCAGAGAACCTTGAATCGATAGAGTTTTGGGTGAAAACCTTCGAAGTCAGGCCTCGAATCTTCAGGTATCAAGCACATAGGAGCAATAGGAGGTGAGTATAGGACTCCCACAGCCTGAGAAGCCATGGATTCCGGTGGGTTTCACAGTGGAAGATGTTGAGACGATTAGGGTTTAGAGAAAGTTCGAGAGAGTTTGAGGGCGTGAAGGGATTCAAAGGCGGCTGATAGATGAGAGTGATTTAGGGTTGGGGGTTTGGGAAATTAAAAAGGAAAGAAGGGATCGTGGCCGTTGATCATTTTGATCAACGACCTGGATTTATTGGGGAGCCGAGCGGGTTGGATTAAATTGGGTCATGGGCGGGTAGTTTAGGAATTGGTCCGGTCCGATTGAGATTGAAATTTGGTTAATTGGGGTAGTCGATTTGGGCTAAAATTGAAATAAATAGGGCTAGATTTTAAATAATCACTTTTCCCTTTTTATTTTATAAAAATAGTAAAAATAATTTCTGAAAACAAATTAAAGGTACTAAATTAATTAATAATATATAAATGTTAAATTAAAAATACTGGAATCAAATTGGTAATTATAAACGCAATTAATTCTTAAAATAGGCTAATATTGCAATTATATGCAATTTAGCTTTAAAAAATACTAAATAAGTTTGTAAAAATGTGCAAAAATTACCTTAGCTATATTTTGGGATAAATATGAGAATAAAATAAATTACTCACCAAAAATGATAATTTGAGGAATAATTATTGGTTTTTGTATTGCTAAAATAGGGCAATAAATTGATTTAAAAATCCTTTAAAAATTTTGGAAAAATACTAAAACATGTGGACACATTTATATGCATACATATGCTATTTTGAAAGGTGTTCTGCATAAAAAATATACAGGGAAAAATTAGGTATCAACAGCTGCCCCTCTTTACCCGGGAAGGATGAAAGAGTTGTCGGGTAAAGATATGATGGCCAATTTGACCGAACGGAATGGTTTGAAGAATTTGACTGTGTTGTGGTTCCTGAGTTGCCTACATATCCCTGGTACAGGAATCAGGCCATATGTAGTTCAGGATCCGTCGGCGGAATATGCCGATGGAGGTCTTTCAAGAACGGACGCGACATTCTGGTTTGGGATGGATGGTTAAAGCCTAATAGGGCTGCGGGAACTGGAGCGGGATCGCTCCTGCTGAGACGGTCGTTGCTCGCCGGTTTACCTGCAAATAACCAATACAAGCGCGTATCGTGCGTAAATTTAAACATGATGCAATTTCCCATCGGACCATGAATGTTGTCCTTGGACGGTTAGGATGACGTCCTCAGACCATGACGTCCTGGGCCATGAAGCGTATAATAAAGGATTCGCAGGCCATGAAATGATGCTCTCGGGCTATGAGAATGATGCCTCCGAACGATGATACCTTTGAATAATGATATGCAAGAGATTAAAGAGATCTTCAGGCCATGACATGGCGTTCTCGGGCTATGAGAATGATGCCTCCGAACAATGACGCCTTCAGATAATTTGGCAATTTTTTAGCCCATGAGATGCAGTAGGTGGCGATCTTTCAGCCCATGAAAACGTAAATAAAGTGGCGATCTTTCAGCCGATGCAAGATGTAAGAAAAAGTGGCGATCTTTCAGCCATGCAAGTGCAAATAAAGGTGGCGATATTTCAGCCGTGCGAAATGTAAATAAAAGCGGCGATCTTTCAGCCATGCAAGTGTAAATAAAGGTGGCGATATTTCAGCCATGCGAAATGTAAATAAAAGCGGCGATCTTTCAGCCATGCAAGTGTAAATAAAAGCGGTGATCTTTCAGCCATGCAAGATGTATATAGAGGTGGCGATATTTTAGCCATGCAGATGGGGATAAAGGTGGCGATATTTCAGCCATGCAGATGGAGGTAGAGCTTAACCTCAGAAGGCAGAATGGTAGCCTTATACAATGCAGGAAATGCAGATGGAGGTAGAGCTTAACCTCCGAAGGCAGAATGGTAGCCTTATGCAATGCAAGAATGCAAATGGAGGTAGAGTTTAACCTCGGAAGGCAGAATGGTAGCCTTATGCAATGCAAGAATGCAGATGGAGATAGAGCTTAGTCTCGGAAGGCAGAATGGTAGCCTTATGCAATGCAGGAAATGCAGATGGAGGTAGAGCTTAACCTCGGAAGGCAGAATGGTAGCCTTATGTAATGCAAGAATACAGATGGAGACAGAGCTTAGTCTCGGAAGACAGAATGGTAGCCTTATGCAATGCAAGAATGCAGATGGAGACAGATCTTAGTCTCGGAAGGCAGAATAGTAGCCTTATGCAAGAGATAAAAGGCGAATAGTAATAAAATTTCTTAGCTGATAGTTGATTGCTGATTGTGATATTGTGGCTGCTGGGGTTATTGTATGCGGATAGCGACTGTGAATGGGTGTGACAGTTCTGAGAGTTGTATTCCTGAAC
>NW_017670800.1:434471-444802 GCF_001879085.1 Nicotiana attenuata
CTCCCCCTCGAATAGATTCTTTTTTTTGTTTCCAAAGGAATGTTGTTATGTTGTTTTGAAGGGTGCACTAATCCCTTGAATCCGGTACCAACGGGTATCACCCCCCCAAACAACGTTCTCTTTCAGGCCTTTCAACCAATCGATACGACCCCGGAGAGCCGCTTTTGCTAAAACTCGAGCAGTTTCTTGAAAACTCGCTTCAGATATGAAACTTTGAGTATTGAGAGATGCTCTTGTTATTCCCAATAAGACGACTCGGTAACAGATCGCTTCTATAGATGCTTCCTTCGCGTCGACACACCTTAGTAATCCCAAATACGGAGTCCTCCTATACAGGATTCCTCCGCTGTAAAAGAAATTGTTGGATAACCTTCGAAGTGTGCGCTTCTGAGTAGTGTTTGCAAACTCTAGATATTCTCCTTTTTCCAAATATTCCTTAATGTCATGAAACCAAGGCTTTCCATCAGCTTCTTCTTCGACATGAGCACAGTAAGCGGGCTGATCATGGATCTTTACTGGAATAGGATCAATGAAGTTTGTATCTGGATGCTGTATCATAGACGATAGGGTAGCCAATACATCGGCAAACTCATTCTGGACTCTGGGAACATGCTGGAACTCTGTCTTTGTGAACCTCATTCTCAACTCCTGCACATGGTGCAGATAAGGGAGTATCTTGGAATTCTTGGTCGCCCATTCTCCTCGTACCTGATGTATGAGTAGGTCTGAGTCCCCAATTACTAGCAGCTCTTAGATGTTCATGTCGATGGCCATCTTGAGCCCTAAGATGCAGGCTTCGTACTTGGCCATATTGTTGGTGCACGGAAACCTGAGTTTGGCAGACACCGGATAATGCTGACCGGTTTCTGATACTAGGACTACCCCTATGCCGACTCCTTTGAAATTTGCTGCTCCGTCGAAATACATTCTCCAACCGTCATAGGATTCTGCAATGTCTTCTCCTATGAATGATACCTCTTAGTCAGGAAAATACATTTTCAGGGGTTCGTATTCTCCGTCCGCAGGGTTTTCAGCAAGGTGGTCTGCTAGTGCCTGTCCTTTCATTGCTTTCTGCATTACATAGACGATGTCGAGCTCACTCAACAGGATTTGCCACTTGGCGAGCTTGCCAGTGGGCATGGGCTTCTGAAAGATGTATTTCAAAGGATCCATCCTTGATATGAGATATGTAGTATAGGCACAGAAGTAGTGCCTCAATTTCTGGGCCACCCAAGTCAGAGCACAACAGGTGCGTTCTAACAGAGAATACCGGGCCTCATATGGAGTGAACTTTTTGCTGAGGTAGTAAATGGCCTGTTCTTTCTTTCCTGTCTCATCATGCTGCCCCAGGACGCAACCGAAGGCACCATCCAACACTGCGATGTAGAGTAGCAGAGGTCTCTCTGGTTCAGGCGGGACCAAGACTGGTGGCGTTGACAAGTATTCCTTAATTCTGTCGAAAGCTTTCTGGCATTCATCCGTCCACTTGGTGGCGGCGTCCTTCTTTAACATCTTAAAGATTGGCTCACAGATAACTGTAGATTGTGCTATGAACTGGCTGATGTAGTTAAGTCTCCCCAAGAAACTCATTACGTCCTTCTTGTTCTTTAGCGGTGGCAATTCTTGAATGGCTTTGATCTTCGATGGATCCAGTTCTATTCCCCGGCGACTCACAATAAACCCAAGTAATTTCCAGCCGGAACCCCAAATGCACACTTTGCGGGATTCAGCTTCAGGTTGTACCTCCGCAGTTTATTGAAGAATTTCCTCAAGTCTTCTATGTGATCAGTAGCCTTCTTTGACTTGATGATAACATCATCTACGTACACCTCGAACTCCTTGTGTATCATGTCATGAAAAATGGTAGTCATGGCCCTCATGTAGGTGGCCCCTGCATTCTTTAAACCAAACGGCATCATCTTGTAGCAGTACATTCCTCACGGCGTAATGAAAGCTGTTTTCTCTGCATCTTCTTCATCCATCCAGATCTGATGATAACCAGCGAAACAATCTAGAAATGATTGCAACTCGTGCTTGGCGCAATTGTCAATCAGGATGTGTATGTTCGGCAAGGGGAAGTCGTCTTTTGGACTGGCCCGGTTGAGATCCCGGTAGTCGACACAGACTCTATCCTTCCCGTCCTTCTTCGGTACTGGCACAATGTTGGCTAACCACGTTGGATATTCCACTACCCTGAGCACCTTAGCTTTGACCTGCTTAGTGACCTCTTCCTTGATTTTCAAACTCATGTCTGGCTTGAACTTTCTGAGCTTCTGTTTTACTGGCGGACAGGCTGGATCGGTTGGCAATTTGTGAGCCACAATAGATGTACTCAGACCAGTCATGTCGTCATACGACCAGGCGCATATGTCCTCATATTCTCTTAGAAACTCTGTGTATTCTTTCTTTTCTGATGGTGACAAATGAACGCTGATTCGTGTTTCTTTGATGTTTTCTGCATCTCCCAGGTTAACAATCTCAGTCTCGTCCAGTTGGACTTAGGTCTGTTCTCAAAATTCTCAACTTCTTTAACGATCTCTTCCGGTATGTCATCTTCCTCTGAATCTATGTCTGTTTGTTGCGTTGTCTCGTTGCATGTCACAGTCGTTGGTTCATCAAGATAAGTAATAGTAATGCTGTATGAGTAAAGTGATGAGAGTAAATAATAAGAGTAAGATTTATAAGAAAACTGAAATACTTTGATAAATTCCACAACTATTTTTTGTAACATTTGAGCTCTTTCTTGCAAAAAATAAAAATGCGAAAGGAAAGTAAACTAGTAAAGTAAAATAGTGCATGATGCTTGTTCAGCCTTGCTACCCCGAGGCTCGCCGGGCTCTGGTGGTTCTGATAGTCCAGTTATTGAGGCGTGCTCCTCTGCTTACAACTTGTATAGAAGGGCCTTCCTTCCCCTCCTCCTCGAAAATGACACAACAATCCATGTCATCATTTTCCAGAAACAAATTCCTCACTACTGCCAGTGCTTCCTCTTCTTCTAACCCGTTGATAACCTCGGCTGGTTGGAAAGTCTGCTCCAAGCGTGGTATTGGCTGCTCCAATGGATAGTAAGGACCGCGCCATGGTGGCGACCAGTCGTTGAATTCTTTCCAGGTAAACTCATACCCTAATCCGAAAGTGGTGCCATGTTTCTTGAGCTTGATGGGCTTAGCGATTCCTTGGAGGTTTTTGCCAAGTCCCTTACCAGGTTCATACCACTCCAGTTTAATATGCTTTAAATCTTGTTATCCCACCATTTGTCTTTATCAACGGTGTTGACTCGCTCGATGTGGTGGTAAGTTTCCCCGCCTATCCTTCTTCTTCCTCCAATTGCCGGAATGGTCTGGCGACTGTATATGGGAATGCTACCGTCGCGGTGAATGATCACCTCTTGGTGATTCCACTCAAACTTCAGTGCCTGGTGTAATGTTGATGCTACGGCCCCAGCAGCATGAATCCACGGTCGTCCCAACAACAAATTGTAAGATGTTGGCACGTCTATCACTTGAAAATCAACATCAAACCAGGTAGGCCCCATTTGCAAACACAAGCTAATTTCCCCAATAGTAGACCTTTGGGATCCGTCGAAGGCTTTGACATTGATGGCCCCGTCCTTGATTTCATGCAGCCTTTTTCCCAATGTCCTGAGTGTTACCAGCAGACAAATGTTGAGACTGGACCCTCCATCGACCAGGATCCTTGTGATAAAATAATCTTCGCACTGCACGGTGATGTGCAATGCCTTGTTGTGACTCAACCCCTCTGGCGGCAGCTTATCTTCATGAAAAGTGATCTTGTGACTTTCCAATATCTGGCCTACCATGTTTGACATCTCTCCACCGGTGATGTTACTTGGTACATATGCCTCACTCAGCACTCTTAGCAAGGCATTTTTGTGTGCATCGGAACTTTGTAGCAAAGCAAGGATAGAAATCTGTGTCGGTGTTTTGTTCAGTTGATCAATGACTGAGTATTCTTTGGCTTGTATCTTTGGGCCCAGTTTCAGTGATGGTTGGCCGACTAGAGGCCTGCTTGCTTGACTCAGCCAAATGTTCCAGGATATAAACCCTGTTGGTTCTTGTCATACCCTGTGCCACAAAGGCTTCCCCGAACTTGACCTTCCCCTTTCTTCTGGCTTCGGCTGTGTAGTCCCATGGTATAGCCTTCGTATGGAAAGGTGTTATGGCTGACATTGCCACTGGAATTGGCGTGGGTATCTCTACCCCGAACGAAGCAGGCCCCTTAGGTGGTAAAATTGCAACTTCAAAGGGTGTAAGTGTGTTTGCTGGTGACATAAACTCAACCTCAATCGTGCTGGCGTCTTTGCAGAGGGTGGTGCTTCAAACTCGAGTGGCAAGGACATGTCTACCTCGGCTTCCCCAGAAGGCTGAATCTGGACCATAATCGGATTGAGGGTGACTACTGGCTTCTTTGGATCGTCGCCTTCTGTGATTAAACCGATTGATCCCTTGGGGTCCCAGTCATCCTCTATCTCGATCATGTGAACACCTCCACCTTTGTGGTCTGGCAGAGGGTTATTGCGGACATTCGGAGCAGGCTCCTTTGCTACAATGATCTTGTTGTCAATCGAAGCTTGGATCTTATCCTTCAGAGAGCGGCATTCATCAATGGTATGTCCTTTCATGCCGGAATGGTATGCACATGATTTATTTTGATTGACCTACTGAGAAGGGTTTTCTGGGGTTATAGCAGGGATAGGGGTGACATAACCAGCAGCTTTGAGTCTTTTGTACAGCTGGTCAATTGGTTCAGGAATGGTGGTATACTGTTTGGGAGGTCTGCGGTCAAAATTTGGTCGAGGTCTAGGGAAGTTTTGACGTGGGGGAGGTGATTGATAGCGGGATGGTTGGGTGTTGTAGTCTTGGTAAACATGTGTTGGTTGGGAGTATTTGGGTGAAGTTGGCTGATATGCGGGAGGTGGAGCTGATTGATAAGTGGGTGGTGGAGTTTGGTAAGTGGGTGAGGGTTCTTGGTAGTTTGGGGTAGGTTGATATGTGGGTGGAGGCATTGGATAGGTTTGGTATTTGATTGGGGATTTGGTTCTCTGTGCAACCATTACAGCACCTATGTCCCTTTTCTTGGACATACCACCAGATTGTAAAGCCTTATTGGTAGCCTGCAAGGCTTCAAAGTTCGTAACCATACCACTCTTGATGCATTCCTCGATCCTTTCTCCTAGCTTGATGATATCAGAAAATTTATGACTCTCGATTAGCATCAGCCTCTCATAATATTGTGGGTCTTGGGCCCGAACGAAGAATTTGTTCATTTGCTCTTCTTCCAAAGCAGGCCTAACCTTAGCCGCTTCTGATCTCCATCGGGTTGCATACTCAGGGAAGGTCTCTGTGGGTTTCTTCTTCAAGTTTTGGATATAGAACATATCTGGTGCATTCTCTATGTTGAACCTGAATTTGTCCATAAAATCGGACGCCATGCTTACCCAGTTTGACCACTTCTTCGGATCCTGGCTAATGTACCAAGATAAAGCGTCTTCCTTCAGGCTCCTCATGAAAAGCTTCATGCGAATTTTCTCGTCTCTTCCCACTCCGGCCAACTTGTCACAGTATGTTCTCAAGTGGACCTTGGGATTCCCTGTACCATCAAACATTTCGAACTTGGGAGGTTTGTACCCCTCGGGCTGTATGCACAGATCTTCATAGTTTAGCCCCTCAATTCCCTTACTACCTTCAATGCCTTGAATTCTGCTAGTCAACTTTTTAAGCTTTTCGGCCAGATTTCTGATGAGCAAGTCCTTATCATTGGACTCGGGTGTGCTTCAGATGGGTTGGGTGGAGTGTGGAATAGTCTCCACGTAGGGCATTATGTTGGGTGTGGCCGTGGTTATTTGTGGAGTTCTGGAGTTCTGGGATGAGCAGTGGGATGTTATTCGAGGTATGGCAGGTATTGCAGTGGTGGTGAGGAATGGGATGGTTTTGTTGCTTTGAGATACTTTGTGGAGGTGCAAGATTCTAAGTATTTGGGAAAGTAACCTCTGGAGTGGTGAGGGAAAATGACAGATTCGCCAAATTCCGGACTTGATCAAGTTTTTCCTGAAACTTCAACAGCTTTTGTTCTAGTTGGGATGCATTCTCCTTGGGGACTAGAGTACCACGAGTGACCTCTACCCGTTCAACTGAGTTGTTCGAATCTTCCATTTTTCCTTTATTTTTGTGTCTAACAGGACTGGGAGGAGGAGTAGGTGGAGGGCCCCTGGATCTCGTAAAATATGATGACATTGCCAGGGTTCACGAACTAACCTTTGGGGAGGGGAATAAACAAAAAGTAAAAACAAAAGGTAACAAGTCAGTAAGGATTATATAAAAAAAAGTTGTTGCAATATTTAAACACATAGTGCTGAAATATAAAGCGCGTCCTAATTTTGGGGACCTCGTTGCGCCCGAGGTAGGCCTAGCGACAAGTTAATTTTGGAGAACTTAGAATGCTAAATGCCTCACTTTATTGATAAAAGGTAGACGAATCCCAAAACGACACTAAATAATAAGAAAATAAAAAGCACTAATGGCCATTGGCCTTATTACATCTTATAAAGCGGAAATGGAAATTCCTATCTATTTGGTCCCAGAGGGACCTTCCCCAGACTCGGCATCATTGGCTCCATCGAACAGCTTCCCTAGCTCACGCAGTCCTAGTAGCAAGTAGGCTCTGGCCAGATGTCCGCCATCATTTTCTTCAGCAGTCCGACAGTCCTCGACCCTCTTCAGAAACTTCTTTTCCAATTCCACTATACCTCGCTCCAGATAGACCAATCGCTTGTTGGCGCTGACAGCCATATCCTTCCACTCTTCAATTAGTTTTTGATTGGCTTCTTGTATCTCACAGTGCTCACTTTCACATTCCCGAATCCTCTTGCGCAGTTGGTTGTACTTGACCTGTGCTTCAGCTTTTTCATGGATGACCCTGTGACCTTGAACAAACCCGGGTTGACCCATACCATCGTGATTGTCCTCCAACCAACCTGAATAATAGGGAGCACAACCTGCATGGTATCTGTCTGGTTCAATAGTGTCCCTTCCCATGATAATCTTGCAACGCCACATATGCTAAGCCTGGCACCTATACGGACTATCGTCATTCTTGAAGTCAGCTCAGAAGTGACTCATCTTTTCGACCCTTGGTATAACCTACTTCCTACCAGCCTGTCTCATAACTCGGAGAGGGACATAAGGGTAGGTCCCCCTCAAACCGATCAGTATCAAAAATGGCGCATCCCTGGATCGAACGATGAATTCTTCAGTAGGGAACCACTCGAACATCCATTGCACCCAGTCCTCAGTCAAATTATCAAAGAGTTCGACCCATTCTCTAGCTTTCTCCGGTTGGGCGAACATGTTGGGCATGTAATTCATTCGCTTTGGGTGATGAAAAGCGATATGATCGTCCCAATCCCTTCGATGGATTTCCTGTCGGTACTCACCCTTTTGGAGATGTTCCATGAGCCCGAGTTGAAGTAGCAGATTACCACCTTCGAAGTGCTTGGCTCCCCGTTGACACCTTTCTAGGGCTCGGTATATCTCTGCAATGATCGTTGGCACAAGACTGAATGGTTGTCCATCAATTCCTTCCATTAGAGTTTTGATGACTATAGCTAGTCTGGTGTGGTTCTTGCTTTCTTCATCGGAAACACTATCATCCCCAAGAAACAGAACATGAAGACAAAGACCCTTCGGTGAATGTGCCCCAATGATGTAAGGGCGAACTCGTCAGGATAAGTACGGTAAGATTTGCTGTGACCATACCTCTCGTACAAGTAGTCAAAGGGAATGTACGACTCCTTCAAACATGTCAAGTCCGGGTTCTTCTTTAGACCCATCATTTTGAGAAAACCTCTACCCTTGCGGTTTTTCGACATTAACAGACCCGGAGTTTCCCACGGTATTCCAGCAAGTCCTCCTATTTCCTCGAGCAATGGTGTCATCTCAATGTCTCCGAAGTGGAACACAAACCTATCACAATCCCAAAATTGAGTAGCAGCTTCTATGATTTTTTCGTTGGGTTGAATTTCCAAGAGAGAGGGTAGGTTCCCCAAATATTTCCGGATGAGAGTTTGATCACTGGAGTGAAGATCCTTCCACCAGCTTAGCAATTTGGGGTGGATATCGGTGACCATGCCGAATCTGGGGACTTCGTGCCTCATGTTTCTGCAAGATAAAGGGTTAGGCCCTTACCCCCACTAAATATCAATAATTGGCATAGAAGCATTTAGTTCTCCAAATAAATGCACAAAACGTGGTAGTGTCTGTTTGGGTTTTGGGAAACCCAGTGGACTTTGGACAAGGCTATCTTAAAGAGTCATTATGCGGACAACATAACTGACTCGGCTAGGTTTGACCATGATGCGTGTACAATTAAATAGAGTAAGGTTTCTATGGGGTATTAGACTAGTACCCTTGAGCAGACAACTCAAAAGGGAAAGGCGCGGAACCATCGACTACACAGTTGATCGACTGGTTTTACCGCAAATATGCCTTTGCCGGATTTAGGGGGTAATAATATTGGAAGGGGCGCAACCACTCATTATAAGCGTTGCTATGGTATTTTATTTGGCACGAGTGGAATATGATATTGAAAACATGCTTATGTAATAATTGAAACAAGTTGTCATGTATTTGCATGTTACAAAAGCAATAATTACAACAATTCCTCATAATTTAAAACAGTAGTAAAGGAAAGCAGTAAAGGAAAGCAGTAAAGAAATAAAGGAAAGAAACAAACAAACGAGTCAGTTTTTGCAGTAGGAGAAGGAATTAAATATTTAAACGGATTAAACAAATAAAGGAACATAAGAAATGTAAAGTCACAGTAACAGGTTGAAATGGTAAAAGCCTAAAAGAATTCCCCAGCAGACTCGCCATGCTGTCGCGCCCCCTTTTTCTTGCGAAATCGGGTTTATGACATTTGGGAGGACAACTCGTTCCCTTTTGGGAATTGGGTTTAAGAGAATTGAAGAGTCCCCACCTAATGATTTAAGTGCATTAGGACACTAAGAAGGGTTTTGTTTGGATAACCAGAGATTGGGTAAGGGCTTGAAATTATTCCAAGGGGAAGGTGTTAGGCACCCCTCAGAATCCACTAGTGTGGTTCCCGGCCAAGCTATTGTTGTGACAAATAACATATAGACAAGTAAGGCTTCAAACAAGAGGGGATTTTCACATAAAGGTTAGAAATAAACAAAGTTGGAAAAAACATTAAAGAGAGTTGATTTAGAAGAAACGTTTAAGAAATTAAAAGAAACAAAGAACAAGGAAAGGGGGGTCCTAGGTTTATTAATAATATGGATCACCCCACACAACACCCGGTAATCACTTATACACGTGGTGTTATCGCATGGTTATCATATTCATATCTACCATTTCCCACCCCATTAAGGTATTAAAGCGCGGAATGGTCTCGTTTACTTATTGCATGCTATTACCCGCCCCAATCCTATCAGTCCCGAAGGTACTTGGGACTACTAATCCTAAAGGGAGGAGGTGTTGGGCTTATTTGTGGTTTCAAAAGGTAAAAATGCTAAGGCGAAAAACAAAACACATATAGCAAGTTTGGGGGAGAAGCATATAAACAAACAAAAGGCTCAAACAGACCTCCTTTGAGCAAAGAAAAGCACATAGTTTAGCATGTCTTACACGTACTGTTTAAGGGCCTGATTAAAACTTAAAAGCTCGGGCAGGCTGATTTATCACATATTTCCAGATAAGAAGTCCGAATTAGGCTTGCCTGCTGGTCGTAATTGATAAAGACTGATGCAGTTTAAAAACTTTACCCTAAGGCTTGCCTAGGTGTGGGACAAAAGCTCCTATAGGCATGATATCTACTGATTTCAAAAAAGAATGAAATAGATTGAATACATACTGATTAAGAGGGGTTACCAGGTTACTAAGAAAGCAAACTTTAGCAAAAGTTACAGGTTCTGCAAGCATTATTACTGGTTTTAGACTCATAAGTGAGTGGAAACGTTTCAGACTTGGTTGATAGTTCCTATAGGCAAGCTTTCTATGCGTTGTTGATTTTAAACATTTTTATAGATATGAAAAAAAAATGCAGAAAACCTACAACATGATATCTAGGTGTTACATTTTATTACGAACGTTACATTTGATTATATTTTGGCTATTCGGACCTATAAACATGTTTGCCAAATGAGAAGCGGGTATGCAAGAATCAGAAAGGACCTATAGGCATTTTTTCTACATGCGTGCGCAGAAGCTATAGACATAATATCTACATGAAAGTGCAGGATCCCTATAGTCATGGCATCTAAATGAGAATGCTGAAGTTCTTATAGACATGGTAAC
>NW_017670800.1:446796-451140 GCF_001879085.1 Nicotiana attenuata
GAAAGCATAGCTTAAGAAGAATCCTTTTAAAAGAGACTTAAACAAGGTTCAGTAGAAAAAAAGAAAAAATAGTAAGAACACTTTTAGAACATGGTAGAAGAATACAGTAGGCAAAACATACCAGACCATGGTAGAAGAAAATAACAGAACATAGTAGAAAAGCATGCAAGGACACAGTATAGAAAACATGGTAGAAGAACATACAAGAACGGAATATAGAAAGCATAGTAGAGGAACGTACATGGTAGAAGGAAAACATAAGAACACAGTAGAGGCAAATACACACAAAAGAAAAGGAGAAGAAAGTCAGATAAACACTTAAGCATTTTTTAGAAAACCCCAGATCGGAAAAGAAAGACTTCGAAAAGTAATTTTTGAAAGAGAAGTTAGGGAAATCGTTTGAAAACTCAAGTAGAGCATAAATACACAACAGATCTAAAAAAAAATCGGAGAAAACCTCGAAGGGTTAGGGTTTCAGAAGAACCCTAGAATGAGAAAGACTTTGAAAAGGTCGTCGATCTGAGTCGGAGAGGTCAGGACCAGGCTTAAAACACCATGGTACGCCGGAGCAAGGCCGGCGATGACTCTGGAACCTTGAATCGGCAAAGGTCTGGGTGAAAACCTTCGAGGTCTGGCCTCGAATCTTCAGGTATCAGGTATGTAAGAGCAAGGGGAGGTGAGTATAAGACTCCCATAGCCTGAGAAGCCATGGATTCCGGTGAGTTTCACTATGGAAGTGGTAGGAGACGATTAGGGTTCAGAGAAGGTTCGAGAGAGTTTGAGAGGGGGGGGGGATTTCAGAGGCGGCGGATGAATGAAAATAGTTTTAGGGTTGGGGTGTTGGTGGATTAAAAAGGAAAGGTGGAATCGTGGCCGTTGATCATTTTGATCAACGGCCTGGATAAAAAGTGGAGCCGGGCGGGTAAAATAAATGGGTCAGGGGTCGGGTAATTTAGAAATAGGGCCGGGTAATTTGAAATTGAAATTGGGTTAATTGGGGTTGTCGATTTGGGCTACAATTGAAATGAAATAGGGCTAGATTTTAAATAGCCACTTTTTCCCTTTTTATTTTCAAAAAATAGTAAAATGATTCCTGAAAATAAATCAAAGGTGATAAATTAATTAATAATAAATAAATATTAGACAAAAAATACTGGAATCAAATTTGTAATTATAAATGCAATTAATTCTTAAAATAGGCTAATATTGCAGTTATATGCAATTTAGCTTTAAAAATACTAAATAAATTTGTAAAAATGTGTAAAAATTACCTTAGCTATATTTTGGGATAAATATGAGAATAAAATAAATTAATCACCAAAATGATAATTATTGGTTTTTTTGTATTGCTAAATAGGGCAATAAATTGATTTAAAAATCTTTTAAAAATTAGGAAAAATACTAAAACATTTGGACACATTTATATATGCATACATATGCTATTTTGAAAGTATTTTGCATATACAAAAAAAATATACAGGGAAATATTGGGTATCAACGACGACCCCCAAGACCCCTCTCATTTCCTCACTCGTCTCTATCTCTCTATCTCTGGTTCTCTCTAGAACCTTCCCCCTTCCCCTCCGCTCCGATGAGTTTCATTCACCTTCTCCGGCCACCTCCTGGCCTGAATCTATGGTGGTATCACAACCTACCAGCCTTCCACGGTGTATACACACTTGGTTGCTGAGGTTTCATAGTCTGACCACGAAGAAGCTTCATCCAGACCTTGTTGATTCAAGTTTTATGGCCATCTCCGGCCTTGCTCCGGCAAGCCATGTCTGTTTCGAGCCTGGCCTTGACTCCTCCTGCTTAAATCTGTCCAAGCCTTTCTCACCGTTTGGGTTCCTCTGAAACCCTAGCTTTTGAGGTTCTTCTATTTTCTTTAGATCTGTTCTAGATCCGTGTTTTCCCTAAACTTTTCAACGATTTCTTTCAAAAGTTATGCTTTCAAAACCTTTATATTTTTTCCGATTTAGGGTTTTCTTTTTTTGGGTTATTTAGATGTTTCTTCTACTATGTTCTTTGTGTGTTTCTTCAACGATGTTTCTTGTTTCTTCTACCATGTTCTTATCAGTTTCCTCTACTGTTTTTATATGTTTCTCTACTGTGTTCTTTATATGTTTCTCTACTGTGTTCTTTACATGTTTCTCCTACTATGTTCTTGATAAGTTTCTTCTAATATGCTTCTTAATAAGCTTCCCCTACTGTTCTTATTAGTTTCTTCCATTAGGTTTCTTATAAGTTCTTCTACTATGTTTCTGTGAGTTCCTCTAGTGTGTTTCACATGTTGTTCTTTTACTATGCTTCTCATGAGTGCCCGCTACTGAAAGAGCATGTTAAAGGTCTCAGTTCCTTTTTGAGACCTCTGAACCTGTTCCGATTAGTATCTTTTTCCTTGATTACTTGTCCTCTCAGCTCAGCACTCAATTGATGGTAAAACCCTAGGATTTGGGGGTTCATCCGAGTTTGAGAACATTGGCTATGTGATATGACTTCATCTTTGAAATTGTCTGATTTCAGAAAACCTAACTATTTCGAGTTTCTGAATTTGTTTCATCTGCTGATCAACTGAGTCTTGAAATCTTTGTTTCAATCTCTATTTCTTTAGGCAATTCTGATTCTCTACTGAACTCTTCTAAGGTCTTTACACTGGACCTTTTGTATGCTATTTGATACTATCTCTCTTCTACATTGCTGACCTATGTGACCACCATGATCCTATAGCCTATTATCTACTGATTTTGCAATGACATGACATTTTTCTTTGCCCTACATTCAGCTTAGCATGTTTGTATGCTCTTTATATGTGATGAACTTCCCTCATAAAATGGCTTTCAATTTTGATTAATTTCAGACTTCCTTTTGTATGGGTTTGATTGATCTCTTTCCTTGTTTGCTGATTTCCCTGTGACTTAATTTAAGTTAAAAACTTTCCTCAGCTTTTCTAACTTGGTTCATTCATGGACCAGTGATTACAAAATCTCTGATCCTTGATTTACCGTCTACTAATTGATTTTCTTACCTTATTTATGTAACCGTGTATTTCAAAGTTCTGCCCTTAAATAAACTCCTATGTATTTACCCCTAAATGCCTACTTTGCACAAGATGCTTGTTTGATCTCTTTCCTTAAACAATTTTATTACTCATTACCGTTTAAGTCTGAATTCATTAATTAAAGGAAGTCTTGTACTGATTGATTTTAATTGATACCCAGTTCCTTAATTGTTTTCTTACCTTATTTCTGCCTGTTTTTCACACTTTAAGTACACGACTCTTTCATTAACACAGGGAGCCATCCCTCATAGTCTTTATGAACTTATACTCACACTCAAAAAATTATTTTCTCTTATTTGCTTATACTGTGGTCGGTTACAAGACCTTTCGCTAGCTTTCTCTCTATTTGTTTCTTTGAAACTGTATGTCCTGATTTAAGTTTCAGCACCACAACAATGTGTTTATTTATTATCTTGTCTACTTACTGCTTCTGTACAGTTCAACACTTACTCTAGCATACTGATTTCTTTCTGCCTGTTCTACTATGAATCCAAAACCCCTCCCCTATGTGTTTAAGCTATAGTTTGATGCATGGCAATACTGCAAGTTATTGTCCATGAATCGGACATGATCCCCTGGGATCCTAACCTCTAATAGTATGTGTTCTAGCAGGCTTATAGGTGTGCTAGCACTCTCCATTGCTGGGCATGCCTAAAGTTTGCCTTTGCCTAAGCAATAGGCTCTTTACAATCTCCTCTCTCCCCTGAGCCCCTTATGTGTGCTTACTTGTAGCTGTTCCTTCTCCATTTCCCCTTTAGCATTCTGTTCTGCACTTGCACACACCTTTTTAGCCTTTAAGTTCTGCCCCCCTCTTGTGAGCCTTGCCTTGGGACCCTTTGAGTTCCCTCTGAACTTGGACATTTGAGGGCTGGCCCTTCCACACTGCACCCATCCCCAATCTGATAATACATGTGAGTGTGAGCATTGCCCGTAGTCCCTTTGAGGCTCTTAGGGAACTTTGACACACCCAAATGGGAGAAAGGCTTTGGATCATGATCTCTTGGAGTTGGTTTACCTCATATTTCAGACATGAAGTCTGAATCAGGCTCTCCTTGGTTGTACTTTTATTTATTTTTTGATGTATTTTACCTTATTCCGGGCTGTAATAATTTGTAATAAACTATTGGGGATGGTTAGTGAAAAGGGACGGGTAACTATGTATGCAAAAAGGGTAGACACCATGCCTATCGGAATTTTGAATTCTGCATATGCACCTAGAAATCATGCCTATAGGTCCTTCTGAATTCTGTATGCCCATCATTCACATAGAAATCATGATCATAGGA
>NW_017670801.1:0-4304 GCF_001879085.1 Nicotiana attenuata
CTATATAAAATCTTAAAAGTATATATAAAAATTATATATTTAATGCACTGCCCAGGTCCCTCTCTTCTCTCTCTTCTCTCGGTGCACGTTAGAGTGCATGTGCTAACGTACGCCACTAGCTATGGGGAGGGGACGACTGAAGAGAACTGCAACCGCGATACAGGTGTAAACTTCTTATTCAAGTAGTATATGGCTTGCTCCTTTCTCCCTGTCTCGTCATGTTGTCCCAGAACACATCCGAAGGCTCCATCCAGTACAGATAGATAGAGTAGGAAAGGCCGTCCTGGCTCTGGCGGGACCAAGACTGGTGGTGTGGACAGGTACTCCTTGATTTTGTTGAAAGCTTTCTAACAATTCTCGGTCCAGCTGCTTTCGGCATCTTTCCTCAGCATCTTGATGATGGGTTCACATATGACTGTGGACTGTGCTATGAAGCGACTGATATAGTTGAGACGTCCTAGGAAACTCATCACGTCCTTTTTGCTCCTACGTGGTGGTAACTCCTGAATAGCCTTAACTTTAGACGGGTCCAGCTCGATCCCTCGACGACTGACAATGAATCCCAGTAACGTTCCTGCGGGAACCCCGAATGCACACTTTGCGGGGTTCAATTTTAAGTTGTACCTCCTTAACCTGTCAAAGAACTTTCTCAAGTCCGCTATGTGATCCACGGCCCTCTTGGATTTGATAATGACGTTGTCCACATACATATCTATTTCTTTGTGTATCATATCATGGAAGATGGTTGTCATGGCTCTCATGTACATATCCCCAGCATTCTTTAGATCAAATGGCATCATCTTGTAACAGTATACCCCCCATGGTGTAATAAAAGCTATTTTCTCTGCGTCTTCTTCATCCATCCAGATCTGGTGATAACCCGCGAAGCAATCTACAAAGGATTGGAGTTCATGCTTGGCGCAATTGTCGATCAGGATGTGTATGTTTGGCAGCGGAAAGTCGTCCTTGGGACTTGATCTGTTTAAATCTCGATAGTCAACACATACTCTGACCTTCCCATCCTTCTTCTGAACTGGCACAATGTTGGCTAACCAGGTTGGGTACTCAACCACCCTGAGGACTTTGCCTTTGATCTGCTTAGTAACTTCCTCCTTGATTTTCTGGCTCATATCTGGTTTGAATTTTCTGAGCTTCTGCTTCACCGGCGGACACATGGGATCAGTAGGCAACTTGTGAGCCACTATGGACGTGCTTAAACCGGTCATGTCATCATAAGACCATGCGAAAATGTCCTCATATTCCTTTAAGAAACGAACGTACTCCTCTTTCTCTGTCGGTGATAAGTGAATGATGATGCGAGTCTCCTTGACGGTCTCGGCGTCCCCCAAATTTACTGCTTCGATTTCGTCCAGGTTGGACTTAGGCTTATTCTCAAAGTTTTCAACCTCCCTAACAACTTCCTCGGGTATTTCATCTTCTTCATCCGAATCACTACCATCATATTATGTTGCCTCGTTACATGTCACAGTCACCGGTTCATCAGGAAAAGTAATAATAACGCTGTAGAAAGAAAAAGTGTAGAAAATAATAATGAATAGTAAAGAGCAATGTATTTGATTAAAACTGAAAAACATCCAGACAAGTACGTCTCGATGAATCGAGCATTTATTTTGAAACAGTAAGTCTTTAAAACAAAATTGCTGAAAATATTAAATGCCTAGAATGGCTATAGAAATAAAATCTGCCAAGCTACCCAGGGACTCGGCGGTCCCGGGATGGTGTGGCGGTCCAATTCCTGAGAACAGCTCCCTTCTCCACAGTCTGAATCGTGAGGCCTTCTTCCTCCCCCTCCTTAATTATTGCACTGCAGTCCATGTCTTCATCCTCCAAGAACAGATTCCTCAACCCAGCTAATGCTTCTTCTTCTACAGTTCCCCATATTGTATCAGCTTGATCCAGATGTGGCACTGGTTGCTCGAGAGGGTAATACGGTCCGCGCCGTGGAGGAGACCAATTATTGTAGTCTTGCCATGTGTACTGATATTCGAGCCCGAAGGTAGTACCATGACCCTTCAGCTGTATCGGCTTGGTGATACCCTGGAGATTCTTCCCGAGCCCTTTACTGGGTTCATACCCAGACCATGCCAATATGCTTTCTATTTTGTTGCTCCACCATTTGTCTTTCTCAATAGCATTGACACGTTCAATGTGATGATAGGTTTCTCCTCTTAGCCTTCTTCTGTTCCCAATAACCGGGATGGTTTGACTGGTGTAAATGGGGTTACTCTCGTCCTCGTGAATAATCACCTCCTGATGGTTCCATTTGAATTTCACGGCTTGATGTAGTGTAGAAGCCACAGCCCCAGTGGCATGTATCCATGGTCGGCCCAACAGAAGATTGTATGAAGCTGATATGTCAAGCACTTGGAATTCAATGTCGAACCAAGTTTGCCCCATCTGCAGACAAAGATTAATTTCCCCAATCGTGGCCCTTTGAGACCCATCGAAGGCTTTCACGTTCATACTTCCTACCCGTATTTCATGAAAACCTTTGTCCAATCTTTTTAGAGTATCCAGCGGACAAATGTTGAGGCTTGAACCTCCATCAATCAAACCCAGGCGATGAATTTGTCTTCAAATTGCACCGTGATATGCAATGCTCGGTTGTGATTCAATCCTTCAGGCGGTAGTTCATCCTCGTGGAAGGTTATTTTATGACTTTCCAACACTTGCCCTACCATGTTGGCCATCTCCCCACAGGTAATATTGTTGGGCACGTAAGCTTCACTCAACACCTTCATCAGAGCGTTCTTGTGCGCCTCTGAATTTTGCAACAGTGATAGGATGGATATCTGAGCTGGGGTTTTGTTCAAATGATCAATAACAGAATACTCCCTTGCTTGTACTTTCCTCCAAAGGTCATCTGACCCTGTTTCTATGACAGGCTGCTTGGTAGTGGCATCCTTACTTGGTCCTCCCAGGTGTTCAGGTGTATAGATTCTTCCGGTCCTAGTCATTCCTTGTGTGGCATCGGATTCCTCCATCTTTGCCTTTCCTTTCTCCCTAGCTTCGGCAACGTAATCCTAGGGTATTGCTTTTGAATTGAAAGGAGGTGTGGTTGTCACTGTCACCGTGAAAGGTGTGGCCACTTCTACTTCAAATGGAGCAGGAGTGGCCACAGGTGGAGCTACCTCTACCTCAAATGGAACTGATGCAGCTACCTCAACCTTGATTGGTGACTGAGTCTGTACTACAATAGGAGTAAGTGCGACTGCGGGTTTGAAGTCATCGCATTCTCGAATAAGCCCAATCAACCCCTGAGGATCCCATTCTTCGTCCATCTCTATCACATGTATCCCATCTCCTCTATGATCCGGGAGAGGGTTGTTGCGAACATTGGGTGCAACTTCTTTTACCTATATGACCTTATTGTCAATCAGTGTCTGGATCTTATCTTTCAATATTCGGCACTCATTAATGGTGTGCCCTTTCATACCTGAATGGTATGCACAGGTTTTGTTTGGATTGACCCATTGGGATGGATTCTCTAATGCCACTGCGGGAACATGGGTGACGTAACCAGCGGCTTTCAACCTTTCATACAGCTGGTCGATGGGTTCAGCAATAGCGGTATATTGTCTGGGTGGCTTTTGGTCAAAATTAGGTCGTGGTCTTGGATAGTTTTGGCGAGTTGGAGGTGACTGGAAATGAGATGGTTGGGAATTATAGGTATGATAGACAGTGGCTGGTTAGGAATATCTGGGAGATGATGGTTGATATGTGGGTGGTGGTGCTTGGTATGTGGGTGGAGGTGTTTGATGTGTGGGTGCTGGTGCTTGGTATGTAGGTGGAGGTGTTTGATATGTAAGCGCGGACCTTGATCCACCATTACTGCCCCAACGTCTTTCTTCTTTGATATGCCGCCTGATTGTAATGCCTTGTTTGTGGCCTATAATGCCTCAAAGTTTGATACCATCCCGCTTTGATGCCTTCTTCTATTCTTTCCCCAACTTTGATGATATCAGAGAATTTATGGTTTTCAATAACCATCAATCTTTCATAGTATTGCGGATCCTGTGCTTTGATGAAGAATTTGTTCATCTGTTCCTCGTCCAAAGATGGCCTGACTTTGGCTGCTTCTGACCTCCAACGAGTAGCATACTCGCGGAAAGTCTCGGAGGGCTTCTTCTTGAGGTTCTGAATATAGAAAATATCTGGTGCATTTTCTGTGTTGAACCTGAATCGATCAATGAAATCTGATGCCATACTCACCCAATTGGACCATTTCTTAGGATCCTGGCTGATGTACCAGGACAAAGCGTCTCCCGTAAGACTCCTCATAA
>NW_017670801.1:6531-7898 GCF_001879085.1 Nicotiana attenuata
TCTCCGATGAGTTCCCTTCATCTTCTCCGGCCACCTTCTGACCAGAATCCATGGTGGTTTCACCACCCACCAAGCCACCTATGGCTCCTCACGTTTGGTTACTGAATTTTCATGACTTGACCACGAAGAGTTGGGTCCAGACCTCTGTCGATTCAAGTTCCACGGCAATCTCCGGCCTTGCTTCGGCAAGCCGTGTCTGTTCGATCCTGGCCTCAAATCCTCCTGCTTAGATCCAAGCCTTTCTCACCATTTGGGTTCCTCTGAAAACCCTAGCTTTGAGGTTTTTATGATCTCTTTAGATCTGTTCCAGATTTATGCTTTCTCTAAGTTTAAAGCGATTTTCTGATTTTTTTTTTCAAAAAAAAAGTTATGCTTTCAAAACCTTTATTTTTCGATCTAGGGTTTTGAGTTGTGTGTGTTGCTCTGTTTTACTTCTTCTCTTGTGTGTTCTCTACTATGTTTCTCCTACTGTATTCTTGTTAAATCTCTTCTACCATGTTCTTCTATTATGTTGCTCCTACTGTGTTCTTGTTAAGATTTCACTACCATATTCTTATTTGTTTCTTCTACCAGTTCTTCTACTGTTGTTTCACATATTATTTTTCGCTTTGTTTCTCATGAGTTTCTGTCACTGAAAAGCATGTCGAAGGTCCCAGTTCCTTTCTGAGACCTTTGAACTTGTTTCGACTAGTATCTTTCGCTTTCTTGATTACTCGCCCTCTCATCTCGGCACTCGATTGATAGTAAAACCCTAAAATTTAGGGGTTCATCCGGGTTTGAGAACATTGGCTATGTGATATGTTTGTTCTTCATCTTTAAAGCTGTCTGATTTCAGAAACCCTAACTATTTCGAGGTTCTGAACTTGTTTCTCAACTGAGTCTCGAAATTCTTTGTCTCAACCTCTGTCTCTTTAAGCAATTCTGATTTTCCACTAAAACTTTTCTAAGGTCTTTTACACTGGATCTTTTGTATGCTACTAGATGCTACTTATCTTCTACATTGCTAACCTATGTGACTACCATGCTCCTATAGTCTATTATCTACTGATTTTGCATTGACACGACATCTTCTTAACATGTTTGTATGCTCTTTATATGCGCTGAACTTCCCCTCTAAAATGGCTTTCAAATTTTGATTAGTTTCAGACTTCCTTCTGTATAGTTTGATTGATTTCTTTCCTTGTTTGCTGATTTCCCTATGACTCGATTTAAGTTATTTGACTTTCCTTAACTTTTCTGACTTGGTTCATTCATGGACCAGTGATTACAAAATCTCTGATCCTTGATTTACTGGCTACTAATTGATTTCTCTTACCTTATTTATGCAACCGTGTATTTCAAAAGCTCTGCCCCTAAAATAAACTTCT